>NW_027637254.1:0-133338 GCF_951216825.1 Electrona antarctica
AAAGCACTTTCACCTAGAAACTCCATTCACACTTTTTATAATTCAGCTTACTGTGGAGACACATGCTGGAACTTTTTACTTTGAAATGTTTTGTAGTTTCTGAGTTATTTAACTTTAACGCCCAATGCATTCTCAATGGCAATAGCACAAACTTTGGCATGCTACTAGTCCTACATACTTACACCTAGAAACCCCATTCAAGCCTACTTAGGTTCATCTTACGGTGGACATGTTTGCCTGAAAAGGAATCTTTGAAATGTTTCATAGTTTTAGAAATATAGTGCTTTCAAATTTGAGAATTTTACAATGGGGCTCAATGGCAGATATTGGCACGTCAAAAAAGCACTTTCACCTAGAAACTCCATTCACACTTTTTATAATTCAGCTTACTGTGGAGACACATGCTGGAACTTTTTACTTTGAAATGTTTTGTAGTTTCTGAGTTATTTAACTTTAACGCCCAATGCATTCTCAATGGCAATAGCACAAACTTTGGCATGCTACTAGTCCTACATACTTACACCTAGAAACCCCATTCAAGCCTACTTAGGTTCATCTTACGGTGGACATGTTTGCCTGAAAAGGAATCTTTGAAATGTTTCATAGTTTTAGAAATATAGTGCATTCAAATTTGACAATTTTACAATGGGGCTCAATGGCAGATATTGGCACGTCAAAAAAGCACTTTCACCTAGAAACTCCATTCACACTTTTTATAATTCAGCTTACTGTGGAGACACATGCTGGAACTTTTTACTTTGAAATGTTTTGTAGTTTCTGAGTTATTTAACTTTAACGCCCAATGCATTCTCAATGGCAATAGCACAAACTTTGGCATGCTACTAGTCCTACATACTTACACCTAGAAACCCCATTCAAGCCTACTTAGGTTCATCTTACGGTGGACATGTTTGCCTGAAAAGGAATCTTTGAAATGTTTCATAGTTTTAGAAATATAGTGCTTTCTAATTTGAGAATTTTACAATGGGGCTCAATGGCAGATATTGGCACGTCAAAAAAGAACTTTCACCTAGAAACTCCATTCACACTTTTTATAATTCAGCTTACTGTGGAGACACATGCTGGAACTTTTTACTTTGAAATGTTTTGTAGTTTCTGAGTTATTTAACTTTAACGCCCAATGCATTCTCAATGGCAATAGCACAAACTTTGGCATGCTACTAGTCCTACATACTTACACCTAGAAACCCCATTCAAGCCTACTTAGGTTCATCTTACGGTGGACATGTTTGCCTGAAAAGGAATCTTTGAAATGTTTCATAGTTTTAGAAATATAGTGCTTTCAAATTTGAGAATTTTACAATGGGGCTCAATGGCAGATATTGGCACGTCAAAAAAGCACTTTCACCTAGAAACTCCATTCACACTTTTTATAATTCAGCTTACTGTGGAGACACATGCTGGAACTTTTTACTTTGAAATGTTTTGTAGTTTCTGAGTTATTTAACTTTAACGCCCAATGCATTCTCAATGGCAATAGCACAAACTTTGGCATGCTACTAGTCCTACATACTTACACCTAGAAACCCCATTCAAGCCTACTTAGGTTCATCTTACGGTGGACATGTTTGCCTGAAAAGGAATCTTTGAAATGTTTCCTAGTTTTAGAAATATAGTGCTTTCAAATTTGAGAATTTTACAATGGGGCTCAATGGCAGATATTGGCACGTCAAAAAAGCACTTTCACCTAGAAACTCCATTCACACTTTTTATAATTCAGCTTACTGTGGAGACACATGCTGGAACTTTTTACTTTGAAATGTTTTGTAGTTTCTGAGTTATTTAACTTTAACGCCCAATGCATTCTCAATGGCAATAGCACAAACTTTGGCATGCTACTAGTCCTACATACTTACACCTAGAAACCCCATTCAAGCCTACTTAGGTTCATCTTACGGTGGACATGTTTGCCTGAAAAGGAATCTTTGAAATGTTTCATAGTTTTAGAAATATAGTGCTTTCTAATTTGAGAATTTTACAATGGGGCTCAATGGCAGATATTGGCACGTCAAAAAAGCACTTTCACCTAGAAACTCCATTCACACTTTTTATAATTCAGCTTACTGTGGAGACACATGCTGGAACTTTTTACTTTGAAATGTTTTGTAGTTTCTGAGTTATTTAACTTTAACGCCCAATGCATTCTCAATGGCAATAGCACAAACTTTGGCATGCTACTAGTCCTACATACTTACACCTAGAAACCCCATTCAAGCCTACTTAGGTTCATCTTACGGTGGACATGTTTGCCTGAAAAGGAATCTTTGAAATGTTTCATAGTTTTAGACATATAGTGCTTTCAAATTTGAGAATTTTACAATGGGGCTCAATGGCAGATATTGGCACGTCAAAAAATCACTTTCACCTAGAAGCTCCATTCACACTTTTTATAATTCAGCTTACTGTGGAGACACATGCTGGAACTTTTTACTTTGAAATGTTTTGTAGTTTCTGAGTTATTTAACTTTAACGCCCAATGCATTCTCAATGGCAATAGCACAAACTTTGGCATGCTACTAGTCCTACATACTTACACCTAGAAACCCCATTCAAGCCTACTTAGGTTCATCTTACGGTGGACATGTTTGCCTGAAAAGGAATCTTTGAAATGTTTCATAGTTTTAGAAATATAGTGCTTTCAAATTTGAGAATTTTACAATGGGGCTCAATGGCAGATATTGGCACGTCAAAAAAGCACTTTCACCTAGAAACTCCATTCACACTTTTTATAATTCAGCTTACTGTGGAGACACATGCTGGAACTTTTTACTTTGAAATGTTTTGTAGTTTCTGAGTTATTTAACTTTAACGCCCAATGCATTCTCAATGGCAATAGCACAAACTTTGGCATGCTACTAGTCCTACATACTTACACCTAGAAACCCCATTCAAGCCTACTTAGGTTCATCTTACGGTGGACATGTTTGCCTGAAAAGGAATCTTTGAAATGTTTCATAGTTTTAGAAATATAGTGCTTTCAAATTTGAGAATTTTACAATGGGGCTCAATGGCAGATATTGGCACGTCAAAAAAGCACTTTCACCTAGAAACTCCATTCACACTTTTTATAATTCAGCTTACTGTGGAGACACATGCTGGAACTTTTTACTTTGAAATGTTTTGTAGTTTCTGAGTTATTTAACTTTAACGCCCAATGCATTCTCAATGGCAATAGCACAAACTTTGGCATGCTACTAGTCCTACATACTTACACCTAGAAACCCCATTCAAGCCTACTTAGGTTCATCTTACGGTGGACATGTTTGCCTGAAAAGGAATCTTTGAAATGTTTCATAGTTTTAGAAATATAGTGCTTTCAAATTTGAGAATTTTACAATGGGGCTCAATGGCAGATATTGGCACGTCAAAAAAGCACTTTCACCTAGAAACTCCATTCACACTTTTTATAATTCAGCTTACTGTGGAGACACATGCTGGAACTTTTTACTTTGAAATGTTTTGTAGTTTCTGAGTTATTTAACTTTAACGCCCAATGCATTCTCAATGGCAATATCACAAACTTTGGCATGCTACTAGTCCTACATACTTACACCTAGAAACCCCATTCAAGCCTACTTAGGTTCATCTTACGGTGGACATGTTTGCCTGAAAAGGAATCTTTGAAATGTTTCATAGTTTTAGAAATATAGTGCTTTCAAATTTGAGAATTTTACAATGGGGCTCAATGGCAGATATTGGCACGTCAAAAAAGCACTTTCACCTAGAAACTCCATTCACACTTTTTATAATTCAGCTTACTGTGGAGACACATGCTGGAACTTTTTACTTTGAAATGTTTTGTAGTTTCTGAGTTATTTAACTTTAACGCCCAATGCATTCTCAATGGCAATAGCACAAACTTTGGCATGCTACTAGTCCTACATACTTACACCTAGAAACCCCATTCAAGCCTACTTAGGTTCATCTTACGGTGGACATGTTTGCCTGAAAAGGAATCTTTGAAATGTTTCATAGTTTTAGAAATATAGTGCTTTCAAATTTGAGAATTTTACAATGGGGCTCAATGGCAGATATTGGCACGTCAAAAAAGCACTTTCACCTAGAAACTCCATTCACACTTTTTATAATTCAGCTTACTGTGGAGACACATGCTGGAACTTTTTACTTTGAAATGTTTTGTAGTTTCTGAGTTATTTAACTTTAACGCCCAATGCATTCTCAATGGCAATAGCACAAACTTTGGCATGCTACTAGTCCTACATACTTACACCTAGAAACCCCATTCAAGCCTACTTAGGTTCATCTTACGGTGGACATGTTTGCCTGAAAAGGAATCTTTGAAATGTTTCATAGTTTTAGAAATATAGTGCTTTCAAAATTGAGAATTTTACAATGGGGCTCAATGGCAGATATTGGCACGTCAAAAAAGCACTTTCACCTAGAAACTCCATTCACACTTTTTATAATTCAGCTTACTGTGGAGACACATGCTGGAACTTTTTACTTTGAAATGTTTTGTAGTTTTTTGAGTTATTTAACTTTAACGCCCAATGCATTCTCAATGGCAATAGCACAAACTTTGGCATGCTACTAGTCCTACATACTTACACCTAGAAACCCCATTCAAGCCTACTTAGGTTCATCTTATGGTGGACATGTTTGCCTGAAAAGGAATCTTTGAAATGTTTCATAGTTTTAGAAATATAGTGCTTTCAAATTTGAGAATTTTACAATGGGGCTCAATGGCAGATATTGGCACGTCAAAAAAGCACTTTCACCTAGAAACTCCATTCACACTTTTTATAATTCAGCTTACTGTGGAGACACATGCTGGAACTTTTTACTTTGAAATGTTTTGTAGTTTCTGAGTTATTTAACTTTAACGCCCAATGCATTCTCAATGGCAATAGCACAAACTTTGGCATGCTACTAGTCCTACATACTTACACCTAGAAACCCCATTCAAGCCTACTTAGGTTCATCTTACGGTGGACATGTTTGCCTGAAAAGGAATCTTTGAAATGTTTCATAGTTTTAGAAATATAGTGCTTTCAAATTTGAGAATTTTACAATGGGGCTCAATGGCAGATATTGGCACGTCAAAAAAGCACTTTCACCTAGAAACTCCATTCACACTTTTTATAATTCAGCTTACTGTGGAGACACATGCTGGAACTTTTTACTTTGAAATGTTTTGTAGTTTCTGAGTTATTTAACTTTAACGCCCAATGCATTCTCAATGGCAATAGCACAAACTTTGGCATGCTACTAGTCCTACATACTTACACCTAGAAACCCCATTCAAGCCTACTTAGGTTCATCTTACGGTGGACATGTTTGCCTGAAAAGGAATCTTTGAAATGTTTCATAGTTTTAGAAATATAGTGCTTTCAAATTTGAGAATTTTACAATGGGGCTCAATGGCAGATATTGGCACGTCAAAAAAGCACTTTCACCTAGAAACTCCATTCACACTTTTTATAATTCAGCTTACTGTGGAGACACATGCTGGAACTTTTTACTTTGAAATGTTTTGTAGTTTCTGAGTTATTTAACTTTAACGCCCAATGCATTCTCAATGGCAATAGCACAAACTTTGGCATGCTACTAGTCCTACATACTTACACCTAGAACCCCCATTCAAGCCTACTTAGGTTCATCTTACGGTGGACATGTTTGCCTGAAAAGGAATCTTTGAAATGTTTCATAGTTTTAGAAATATAGTGCTTTCAAATTTGAGAATTTTACAATGGGGCTCAATGGCAGATATTGGCACGTCAAAAAAGCACTTTCACCTAGAAACTCCATTCACACTTTTTATAATTCAGCTTACTGTGGAGACACATGCTGGAACTTTTTACTTTGAAATGTTTTGTAGTTTCTGAGTTATTTAACTTTAACGCCCAATGCATTCTCAATGGCAATAGCACAAACTTTGGCATGCTACTAGTCCTACATACTTACACCTAGAAACCCCATTCAAGCCTACTTAGGTTCATCTTATGGTGGACATGTTTGCCTGAAAAGGAATCTTTGAAATGTTTCATAGTTTTAGAAATATAGTGCTTTCAAATTTGAGAATTTTACAATGGGGCTCAATGGCAGATATTGGCACGTCAAAAAAGCACTTTCACCTAGAAACTCCATTCACACTTTTTATAATTCAGCTTACTGTGGAGACACATGCTGGAACTTTTTACTTTGAAATGTTTTGTAGTTTCTGAGTTATTTAACTTTAACGCCCAATGCATTCTCAATGGCAATAGCACAAACTTTGGCATGCTACTAGTCCTACATACTTACACCTAGAAACCCCATTCAAGCCTACTTAGGTTCATCTTACGGTGGACATGTTTGCCTGAAAAGGAATCTTTGAAATGTTTCATAGTTTTAGAAATATAGTGCTTTCAAATTTGAGAATTTTACAATGGGGCTCAATGGCAGATATTGGCACGTCAAAAAAGCACTTTCACCTAGAAACTCCATTCACACTTTTTATAATTCAGCTTACTGTGGAGACACATGCTGGAACTTTTTACTTTGAAATGTTTTGTAGTTTCTGAGTTATTTAACTTTAACGCCCAATGCATTCTCAATGGCAATAGCACAAACTTTGGCATGCTACTAGTCCTACATACTTACACCTAGAAACCCCATTCAAGCCTACTTAGGTTCATCTTACGGTGGACATGTTTGCCTGAAAAGGAATCTTTGAAATGTTTCATAGTTTTAGAAATATAGTGCTTTCAAATTTGAGAATTTTACAATGGGGCTCAATGGCAGATATTGGCACGTCAAAAAAGCACTTTCACCTAGAAACTCCATTCACACTTTTTATAATTCAGCTTACTGTGGAGACACATGCTGGAACTTTTTACTTTGAAATGTTTTGTAGTTTCTGAGTTATTTAACTTTAACGCCCAATGCATTCTCAATGGCAATAGCACAAACTTTGGCATGCTACTAGTCCTACATACTTACACCTAGAAACCCCATTCAAGCCTACTTAGGTTCATCTTATGGTGGACATGTTTGCCTGAAAAGGAATCTTTGAAATGTTTCATAGTTTTAGAAATATAGTGCTTTCAAATTTGAGAATTTTACAATGGGGCTCAATGGCAGATATTGGCACGTCAAAAAAGCACTTTCACCTAGAAACTCCATTCACACTTTTTATAATTCAGCTTACTGTGGAGACACATGCTGGAACTTTTTACTTTGAAATGTTTTGTAGTTTCTGAGTTATTTAACTTTAACGCCCAATGCATTCTCAATGGCAATAGCACAAACTTTGGCATGCTACTAGTCCTACATACTTACACCTAGAAACCCCATTCAAGCCTACTTAGGTTCATCTTACGGTGGACATGTTTGCCTGAAAAGGAATCTTTGAAATGTTTCATAGTTTTAGAAATATAGTGCTTTCAAATTTGAGAATTTTACACTGGGGCTCAATGGCAGATATTGGCACGTCAAAAAAGCACTTTCACCTAGAAACTCCATTCACACTTTTTATAATTCAGCTTACTGTGGAGACACATGCTGGAACTTTTTACTTTGAAATGTTTTGTAGTTTCTGAGTTATTTAACTTTAACGCCCAATGCATTCTCAATGGCAATAGCACAAACTTTGGCATGCTACTAGTCCTACATACTTACACCTAGAAACCCCATTCAAGCCTACTTAGGTTCATCTTACGGTGGACATGTTTGCCTGAAAAGGAATCTTTGAAATGTTTCATAGTTTTAGAAATATAGTGCTTTCAAATTTGAGAATTTTACAATGGGGCTCAATGGCAGATATTGGCACGTCAAAAAAGCACTTTCACCTAGAAACTCCATTCACACTTTTTATAATTCAGCTTACTGTGGAGACACATGCTGGAACTTTTTACTTTGAAATGTTTTGTAGTTTCTGAGTTATTTAACTTTAACGCCCAATGCATTCTCAATGGCAATAGCACAAACTTTGGCATGCTACTAGTCCTACATACTTACACCTAGAAACCCCATTCAAGCCTACTTAGGTTCATCTTACGGTGGACATGTTTGCCTGAAAAGGAATCTTTGAAATGTTTCATAGTTTTAGAAATATAGTGCTTTCAAAGTTGAGAATTTTACAATGGGGCTCAATGGCAGATATTGGCACGTCAAAAAAGCACTTTCACCTAGAAACTCCATTCACACTTTTTATAATTCAGCTTACTGTGGAGACACATGCTGGAACTTTTTACTTTGAAATGTTTTGTAGTTTCTGAGTTATTTAACTTTAACGCCCAATGCATTCTCAATGGCAATAGCACAAACTTTGGCATGCTACTAGTCCTACATACTTACACCTAGAAACCCCATTCAAGCCTACTTAGGTTCATCTTATGGTGGACATGTTTGCCTGAAAAGGAATCTTTGAAATGTTTCATAGTTTTAGAAATATAGTGCTTTCAAATTTGAGAATTTTACAATGGGGCTCAATGGCAGATATTGGCACGTCAAAAAAGCACTTTCACCTAGAAACTCCATTCACACTTTTTATAATTCAGCTTACTGTGGAGACACATGCTGGAACTTTTTACTTTGAAATGTTTTGTAGTTTCTGAGTTATTTAACTTTAACGCCCAATGCATTCTCAATGGCAATAGCACAAACTTTGGCATGCTACTAGTCCTACATACTTACACCTAGAAACCCCATTCAAGCCTACTTAGGTTCATCTTACGGTGGACATGTTTGCCTGAAAAGGAATCTTTGAAATGTTTCATAGTTTTAGAAATATAGTGCTTTCAAATTTGAGAATTTTACAATGGGGCTCAATGGCAGATATTGGCACGTCAAAAAAGCACTTTCACCTAGAAACTCCATTCACACTTTTTATAATTCAGCTTACTGTGGAGACACATGCTGGAACTTTTTACTTTGAAATGTTTTGTAGTTTCTGAGTTATTTAACTTTAACGCCCAATGCATTCTCAATGGCAATAGCACAAACTTTGGCATGCTACTAGTCCTACATACTTACACCTAGAAACCCCATTCAAGCCTACTTAGGTTCATCTTACGGTGGACATGTTTGCCTGAAAAGGAATCTTTGAAATGTTTCATAGTTTTAGAAATATAGTGCTTTCAAATTTGAGAATTTTACAATGGGGCTCAATGGCAGATATTGGCACGTCAAAAAAGCACTTTCACCTAGAAACTCCATTCACACTTTTTATAATTCAGCTTACTGTGGAGACACATGCTGGAACTTTTTACTTTGAAATGTTTTGTAGTTTCTGAGTTATTTAACTTTAACGCCCAATGCATTCTCAATGGCAATAGCACAAACTTTGGCATGCTACTAGTCCTACATACTTACACCTAGAACCCCCATTCAAGCCTACTTAGGTTCATCTTACGGTGGACATGTTTGCCTGAAAAGGAATCTTTGAAATGTTTCATAGTTTTAGAAATATAGTGCTTTCAAATTTGAGAATTTTACAATGGGGCTCAATGGCAGATATTGGCACGTCAAAAAAGCACTTTCACCTAGAAACTCCATTCACACTTTTTATAATTCAGCTTACTGTGGAGACACATGCTGGAACTTTTTACTTTGAAATGTTTTGTAGTTTCTGAGTTATTTAACTTTAACGCCCAATGCATTCTCAATGGCAATAGCACAAACTTTGGCATGCTACTAGTCCTACATACTTACACCTAGAAACCCCATTCAAGCCTACTTAGGTTCATCTTATGGTGGACATGTTTGCCTGAAAAGGAATCTTTGAAATGTTTCATAGTTTTAGAAATATAGTGCTTTCAAATTTGAGAATTTTAAAATGGGGCTCAATGGCAGATATTGGCACGTCAAAAAAGCACTTTCACCTAGAAACTCCATTCACACTTTTTATAATTCAGCTTACTGTGGAGACACATGCTGGAAATTTTTACTTTGAAATGTTTTGTAGTTTCTGAGTTATTTAACTTTAACGCCCAATGCATTCTCAATGGCAATAGCACAAACTTTGGCATGCTACTAGTCCTACATACTTACACCTAGAAACCCCATTCAAGCCTACTTAGGTTCATCTTACGGTGGACATGTTTGCCTGAAAAGGAATCTTTGAAATGTTTCATAGTTTTAGAAATATAGTGCTTTCAAATTTGAGAATTTTACAATGGGGCTCAATGGCAGATATTGGCACGTCAAAAAAGCACTTTCACCTAGAAACTCCATTCACACTTTTTATAATTCAGCTTACTGTGGAGACACATGCTGGAACTTTTTACTTTGAAATGTTTTGTAGTTTCTGAGTTATTTAACTTTAACGCCCAATGCATTCTCAATGGCAATAGCACAAACTTTGGCATGCTACTAGTCCTACATACTTACACCTAGAAACCCCATTCAAGCCTACTTAGGTTCATCTTACGGTGGACATGTTTGCCTGAAAAGGAATCTTTGAAATGTTTCATAGTTTTAGAAATATAGTGCTTTCAAATTTGAGAATTTTACAATGGGGCTCAATGGCAGATATTGGCACGTCAAAAAAGCACTTTCACCTAGAAACTCCATTCACACTTTTTATAATTCAGCTTACTGTGGAGACACATGCTGGAACTTTTTACTTTGAAATGTTTTGTAGTTTCTGAGTTATTTAACTTTAACGCCCAATGCATTCTCAATGGCAATAGCACAAACTTTGGCATGCTACTAGTCCTACATACTTACACCTAGAAACCCCATTCAAGCCTACTTAGGTTCATCTTACGGTGGACATGTTTGCCTGAAAAGGAATCTTTGAAATGTTTCATAGTTTTAGAAATATAGTGCTTTCAAATTTGAGAATTTTACAATGGGGCTCAATGGCAGATATTGGCACGTCAAAAAAGCACTTTCACCTAGAAACTCCATTCACACTTTTTATAATTCAGCTTACTGTGGAGACACATGCTGGAACTTTTTACTTTGAAATGTTTTGTAGTTTCTGAGTTATTTAACTTTAACGCCCAATGCATTCTCAATGGCAATAGCACAAACTTTGGCATGCTACTAGTCCTACATACTTACACCTAGAAACCCCATTCAAGCCTACTTAGGTTCATCTTACGGTGGACATGTTTGCCTGAAAAGGAATCTTTGAAATGTTTCATAGTTTTAGAAATATAGTGCTTTCAAATTTGAGAATTTTACAATGGGGCTCAATGGCAGATATTGGCACGTCAAAAAAGCACTTTCACCTAGAAACTCCATTCACACTTTTTATAATTCAGCTTACTGTGGAGACACATGCTGGAACTTTTTACTTTGAAATGTTTTGTAGTTTCTGAGTTATTTAACTTTAACGCCCAATGCATTCTCAATGGCAATAGCACAAACTTTGGCATGCTACTAGTCCTACATACTTACACCTAGAAACCCCATTCAAGCCTACTTAGGTTCATCTTACGGTGGACATGTTTGCCTGAAAAGGAATCTTTGAAATGTTTCATAGTTTTAGAAATATAGTGCTTTCAAATTTGAGAATTTTACAATGGGGCTCAATGGCAGATATTGGCACGTCAAAAAAGCACTTTCACCTAGAAACTCCATTCACACTTTTTATAATTCAGCTTACTGTGGAGACACATGCTGGAACTTTTTACTTTGAAATGTTTTGTAGTTTCTGAGTTATTTAACTTTAACGCCCAATGCATTCTCAATGGCAATAGCACAAACTTTGGCATGCTACTAGTCCTACATACTTACACCTAGAAACCCCATTCAAGCCTACTTAGGTTCATCTTACGGTGGACATGTTTGCCTGAAAAGGAATCTTTGAAATGTTTCATAGTTTTAGAAATATAGTGCTTTCTAATTTGAGAATTTTACAATGGGGTTCAAGCCTACTTAGTTTCATCTTACGGTGGACATGTTTGCCTGAAAAGGAATCTTTGAAATTTTTCATAGTTTTAGAAATATAGTGCTTTTAAATTTGAGAAATTCAGAAAGGGGGTCAATGGCAGATTTTGGCAAGTAAAGATTTGAGTGGGGTTTGAACCCACTATCTCCAGATCATGCAGCCAGTGTGCTAAGTCACTGATCTACTTGCTACCTGCCACAATGCAGTCTGCTGTTCCCTTTGAGTACAACATTGATACAAAAATAAAATACAAAAAATAAAATAACAGGAGATTTGTCTATTGTTTTTTTTGCTGTTGTTTATCTCTAGACGCTCGAATGTTTATGAACCACAATGGAAACAAGTCTCTGGCTCTTCTGTCATTATCTATTCGGCCTTTTACGAACAGCATGCACAGTGGCTCAATGGGTACAGAGCCTGCCTGGTAATCAGGAGGCTGCAGGTTCAAGTCCTGGCTCTGACATAGTGTCCCCAAATCATGAAAATATGACATTATTATGCCGTCCCAAACCATGGACTATAGTATGTCGTTTTTTCATGATTTTCATCTTTTCTTCAAATCCTCCAAAATCATGAAAAACGACATGCTATAGTATGCCGTCCGAAGCCATGGACTATAGTATGTCGTTTTTTCATGATTTTCATATTTTTTTCAAATCCTCCAAAATCATGAAAAACGACATGTATGCCGTCCGAAGCCATGAACTATAGTATGTCGTTTTTCATGATTTTCATCTTTTTTTCAAATAGCCCAAAATCACGAAAAACGACATGCTATAGTATGCCGTCCGAAAAAATTTATAAATTTGGCATGCTACTAGTCCTACATACTTACACCTAGAATCCCCATTCAAACCTATTTAGGTTCATCTTACGGTGGACATGTTTGCCTGAAAAGGAATCTTTGAAATGTTTCATAGTTTTAGAAATATAGTGCTTTAAATGTGAGAAATTTATAATGGCAGATAGTGGCACGTCAAAATCACTTTCACCTAAAAACTCCATTCACATGTTTTATAATTCAGCTTACTGTGGAGACACATGCTGGAACTTTTTACTTTGAAATGTTTTGTAGTTTCTGAGTTATTTAACTTTAACGCCCAATGCATTCTCAATGGCAATAGCACAAACTTTGGCATGCTACTAGTCCTACATACTTACACCTAGAAACCCCATTCAAGCCTACTTAGGTTCATCTTACGGTGGACATGTTTGCCTGAAAAGGAATCTTTGAAATGTTTCATAGTTTTAGAAATATAGTGCTTTCAAATTTGAGAATTTTACAATGGGGCTCAATGGCAGATATTGGCACGTCAAAAAAGCACTTTCACCTAGAAACTCCATTCACACTTTTTATAATTCAGCTTACTGTGGAGACACATGCTGGAACTTTTTACTTTGAAATGTTTTGTAGTTTCTGAGTTATTTAACTTTAACGCCCAATGCATTCTCAATGGCAATAGCACAAACTTTGGCATGCTACTAGTCCTACATACTTACACCTAGAAACCCCATTCAAGCCTACTTAGGTTCATCTTACGGTGGACATGTTTGCCTGAAAAGGAATCTTTGAAATGTTTCATAGTTTTAGAAATATAGTGCTTTCTAATTTGAGAATTTTACAATGGGGTTCAAGCCTACTTAGGTTCATCTTACGGTGGACATGTTTGCCTGAAAAGGAATCTTTGAAATGTTTCATAGTTTTAGAAATATAGTGCTTTTAAATTTGAGAAATTCAGAAAGGGGGTCAATGGCAGATTTTGGCAAGTAAAGATTTGAGTGGGGTTTGAACCCACTATCTCCAGATCATGCAGCCAGTGTGCTAAGTCACTGATCTACTTGCTACCTGCCACAATGCAGTCTGCTGTTCCCTTTGAGTACAACATTGATACAAAAATAAAATACAAAAAATAAAATAACAGGAGATTTGTCTATTGTTTTTTTTGCTGTTGTTTATCTCTAGACGCTCGAATGTTTATGAACCACAATGGAAACAAGTCTCTGGCTCTTCTGTCATTATCTATTCGGCCTTTTAAGAACAGCATGCACAGTGGCTCACTGGGTACAGAGCCTGCCTGGTAATCAGGAGGCTGCAGGTTCAAGTCCTGGCTCTGACATAGTGTCCCCAAATCATGAAAATATGACATTATTATGCCGTCCCAAACCATGGACTATAGTATGTAGTTTTTTCATGATTTTCATATTTTTTTCAAATCCTCCAAAATCATGAAAAACGACATGCTATAGTATGCCGTCCGAAGCCATGGACTATAGTATGTCGTTTTTTCATGATTTTCATATTTTTTTCAAATCCTCCAAAATCATGAAAAACGACATGTATGCCGTCCGAAGCCATGAACTATAGTATGTCGTTTTTCATGATTTTCATCTTTTTTTCAAATAGTCCAAAATCACGAAAAACGACATGCTATAGTATGCCGTCCGAAAAAAATTATAACTTTGGCATGCTACTAGTCCTACATACTTACACCTAGAATCCCCATTCAAACCTATTTAGGTTCATCTTACGGTGGACATGTTTGCCTGAAAAGGAATCTTTGAAATGTTTCATAGTTTTAGAAATATAGTGCTTTAAATGTGAGAAATTTATAATGGCAGATAGTGGCACGTCAAAATCACTTTCACCTAGAAACTCCATTCACATGTTTTATAATTCAGCTTACTGTGGAGACACATGCTGGAACTTTTTACTTTGAAATGTTTTGTAGTTTCTGAGTTATTTAACTTTAACGCCCAATGCATTCTCAATGGCAATAGCACAAACTTTGGCATGCTACTAGTCCTACATACTTACACCTAGAAACCCCATTCAAGCCTACTTAGGTTCATCTTACGGTGGACATGTTTGCCTGAAAAGGAATCTTTGAAATGTTTCATAGTTTTAGAAATATAGTGCTTTCAAATTTGAGAATTTTACAATGGGGCTCAATGGCAGATATTGGCACGTCAAAAAAGCACTTTCACCTAGAAACTCCATTCACACGTTTTATAATTCAGCTTACTGTGGAGACACATGCTGGAACTTTTTACTTTGAAATGTTTTGTAGTTTCTGAGTTATTTAACTTTAGCGCCCAATGCATTCTCAATGGCAATAGCACAAACTTTGGCATGCTACTAGTCCTACATACTTACACCTAGAAACCCCATTCAAGCCTACTTAGGTTCATCTTACGGTGGACATGTTTGCCTGAAAAGGAATCTTTGAAATGTTTCATAGTTTTAGAAATATAGTGCTTTCAAATTTGAGAATTTTACAATGGGGCTCAATGGCAGGTATTGGCACGTCAAAAAAGCACTTTCACCTAGAAACTCCATTCACACTTTTTATAATTCAGCTTACTGTGGAGACACATGCTGGAACTTTTTACTTTGAAATGTTTTGTAGTTTCTGAGTTATTTAACTTTAACGCCCAATGCATTCTCAATGGCAATAGCACAAACTTTGGCATGCTACTAGTCCTACATACTTACACCTAGAAACCCCATTCAAGCCTACTTAGGTTCATCTTACGGTGGACATGTTTGCCTGAAAAGGAATCTTTGAAATGTTTCATAGTTTTAGAAATATAGTGCTTTCAAATTTGAGAATTTTACAATGGGGCTCAATGGCAGATATTGGCACGTCAAAAAAGCACTTTCACCTAGAAACTCCATTCACACTTTTTATAATTCAGCTTACTGTGGAGACACATGCTGGAACTTTTTACTTTGAAATGTTTTGTAGTTTCTGAGTTATTTAACTTTAACGCCCAATGCATTCTCAATGGCAATAGCACAAACTTTGGCATGCTACTAGTCCTACATACTTACACCTAGAACCCCCATTCAAGCCTACTTAGGTTCATCTTACGGTGGACATGTTTGCCTGAAAAGGAATCTTTGAAATGTTTCATAGTTTTAGAAATATAGTGCTTTCAAATTTGAGAATTTTACAATGGGGCTCAATGGCAGATATTGGCACGTCAAAAAAGCACTTTCACCTAGAAACTCCATTCACACTTTTTATAATTCAGCTTACTGTGGAGACACATGCTGGAACTTTTTACTTTGAAATGTTTTGTAGTTTCTGAGTTATTTAACTTTAACGCCCAATGCATTCTCAATGGCAATAGCACAAACTTTGGCATGCTACTAGTCCTACATACTTACACCTAGAAACCCCATTCAAGCCTACTTAGGTTCATCTTACGGTGGACATGTTTGCCTGAAAAGGAATCTTTGAAATGTTTCATAGTTTTAGAAATATAGTGCTTTCAAATTTGAGAATTTTACAATGGGGCTCAATGGCAGATATTGGCACGTCAAAAAAGCACTTTCACCTAGAAACTCCATTCACACTTTTTATAATTCAGCTTACTGTGGAGACACATGCTGGAACTTTTTACTTTGAAATGTTTTGTAGTTTCTGAGTTATTTAACTTTAACGCCCAATGCATTCTCAATGGCAATAGCACAAACTTTGGCATGCTACTAGTCCTACATACTTACACCTAGAAACCCCATTCAAGCCTACTTAGGTTCATCTTACGGTGGACATGTTTGCCTGAAAAGGAATCTTTGAAATGTTTCATAGTTTTAGAAATATAGTGCTTTCAAATTTGAGAATTTTACAATGGGGCTCAATGGCAGATATTGGCACGTCAAAAAAGCACTTTCACCTAGAAACTCCATTCACACTTTTTATAATTCAGCTTACTGTGGAGACACATGCTGGAACTTTTTACTTTGAAATGTTTTGTAGTTTCTGAGTTATTTAACTTTAACGCCCAATGCATTCTCAATGGCAATAGCACAAACTTTGGCATGCTACTAGTCCTACATACTTACACCTAGAAACCCCATTCAAGCCTACTTAGGTTCATCTTATGGTGGACATGTTTGCCTGAAAAGGAATCTTTGAAATGTTTCATAGTTTTAGAAATATAGTGCTTTCAAATTTGAGAATTTTACAATGGGGCTCAATGGCAGATATTGGCACGTCAAAAAAGCACTTTCACCTAGAAACTCCATTCACACTTTTTATAATTCAGCTTACTGTGGAGGCACATGCTGGAACTTTTTACTTTGAAATGTTTTGTAGTTTCTGAGTTATTTAACTTTAACGCCCAATGCATTCTCAATGGCAATAGCACAAACTTTGGCATGCTACTAGTCCTACATACTTACACCTAGAAACCCCATTCAAGCCTACTTAGGTTCATCTTACGGTGGACATGTTTGCCTGAAAAGGAATCTTTTAAATGTTTCATAGTTTTAGAAATATAGTGCTTTCAAATTTGAGAATTTTACAATGGGGCTCAATGGCAGATATTGGCACGTCAAAAAAGCACTTTCACCTAGAAACTCCATTCACACTTTTTATAATTCAGCTTACTGTGGAGACACATGCTGGAACTTTTTACTTTGAAATGTTTTGTAGTTTCTGAGTTATTTAACTTTAACGCCCAATGCATTCTCAATGGCAATAGCACAAACTTTGGCATGCTACTAGTCCTACATACTTACACCTAGAAACCCCATTCAAGCCTACTTAGGTTCATCTTACGGTGGACATGTTTGCCTGAAAAGGAATCTTTGAAATGTTTCATAGTTTTAGAAATATAGTGCTTTCAAATTTGAGAATTTTACAATGGGGCTCAATGGCAGATATTGGCACGTCAAAAAAGCACTTTCACCTAGAAACTCCATTCACACTTTTTATAATTCAGCTTACTGTGGAGACACATGCTGGAACTTTTTACTTTGAAATGTTTTGTAGTTTCTGAGTTATTTAACTTTAACGCCCAATGCATTCTCAATGGCAATAGCACAAACTTTGGCATGCTACTAGTCCTACATACTTACACCTAGAAACCCCATTCAAGCCTACTTAGGTTCATCTTACGGTGGACATGTTTGCCTGAAAAGGAATCTTTGAAATGTTTCATAGTTTTAGAAATATAGTGCTTTCAAATTTGAGAATTTTACAATGGGGCTCAATGGCAGATATTGGCACGTCAAAAAAGCACTTTCACCTAGAAACTCCATTCACACTTTTTATAATTCAGCTTACTGTGGAGACACATGCTGGAACTTTTTACTTTGAAATGTTTTGTAGTTTCTGAGTTATTTAACTTTAACGCCCAATGCATTCTCAATGGCAATAGCACAAACTTTGGCATGCTACTAGTCCTACATACTTACACCTAGAAACCCCATTCAAGCCTACTTAGGTTCATCTTACGGTGGACATGTTTGCCTGAAAAGGAATCTTTGAAATGTTTCATAGTTTTAGAAATATAGTGCTTTCAAATTTGAGAATTTTACAATGGGGCTCAATGGCAGATATTGGCACGTCAAAAAAGCACTTTCACCTAGAAACTCCATTCACACTTTTTATAATTCAGCTTACTGTGGAGACACATGCTGGAACTTTTTACTTTGAAATGTTTTGTAGTTTCTGAGTTATTTAACTTTAACGCCCAATGCATTCTCAATGGCAATAGCACAAACTTTGGCATGCTACTAGTCCTACATACTTACACCTAGAAACCCCATTCAAGCCTACTTAGGTTCATCTTACGGTGGACATGTTTGCCTGAAAAGGAATCTTTGAAATGTTTCATAGTTTTAGAAATATAGTGCTTTCAAAGTTGAGAATTTTACAATGGGGCTCAATGGCAGATATTGGCACGTCAAAAAAGCACTTTCACCTAGAAACTCCATTCACACTTTTTATAATTCAGCTTACTGTGGAGACACATGCTGGAACTTTTTACTTTGAAATGTTTTGTAGTTTCTGAGTTATTTAACTTTAACGCCCAATGCATTCTCAATGGCAATAGCACAAACTTTGGCATGCTACTAGTCCTACATACTTACACCTAGAAACCCCATTCAAGCCTACTTAGGTTCATCTTACGGTGGACATGTTTGCCTGAAAAGGAATCTTTGAAATGTTTCATAGTTTTAGAAATATAGTGCTTTCAAATTTGAGAATTTTACAATGGGGCTCAATGGCAGATATTGGCACGTCAAAAAAGCACTTTCACCTAGAAACTCCATTCACACTTTTTATAATTCAGCTTACTGTGGAGACACATGCTGGAACTTTTTACTTTGAAATGTTTTGTAGTTTCTGAGTTATTTAACTTTAACGCCCAATGCATTCTCAATGGCAATAGCACAAACTTTGGCATGCTACTAGTCCTACATACTTACACCTAGAACCCCCATTCAAGCCTACTTAGGTTCATCTTACGGTGGACATGTTTGCCTGAAAAGGAATCTTTGAAATGTTTCATAGTTTTAGAAATATAGTGCTTTCAAATTTGAGAATTTTACAATGGGGCTCAATGGCAGATATTGGCACGTCAAAAAAGCACTTTCACCTAGAAACTCCATTCACACTTTTTATAATTCAGCTTACTGTGGAGACACATGCTGGAACTTTTTACTTTGAAATGTTTTGTAGTTTCTGAGTTATTTAACTTTAACGCCCAATGCATTCTCAATGGCAATAGCACAAACTTTGGCATGCTACTAGTCCTACATACTTACACCTAGAAACCCCATTCAAGCCTACTTAGGTTCATCTTACGGTGGACATGTTTGCCTGAAAAGGAATCTTTGAAATGTTTCATAGTTTTAGAAATATAGTGCTTTCAAATTTGAGAATTTTACAATGGGGCTCAATGGCAGATATTGGCACGTCAAAAAAGCACTTTCACCTAGAAACTCCATTCACACTTTTTATAATTCAGCTTACTGTGGAGACACATGCTGGAACTTTTTACTTTGAAATGTTTTGTAGTTTCTGAGTTATTTAACTTTAACGCCCAATGCATTCTCAATGGCAATAGCACAAACTTTGGCATGCTACTAGTCCTACATACTTACACCTAGAAACCCCATTCAAGCCTACTTAGGTTCATCTTACGGTGGACATGTTTGCCTGAAAAGGAATCTTTGAAATGTTTCATAGTTTTAGAAATATAGTGCTTTCAAATTTGAGAATTTTACAATGGGGCTCAATGGCAGATATTGGCACGTCAAAAAAACACTTTCACCTAGAAACTCCATTCACACTTTTTATAATTCAGCTTACTGTGGAGACACATGCTGGAACTTTTTACTTTGAAATGTTTTGTAGTTTCTGAGTTATTTAACTTTAACGCCCAATGCATTCTCAATGGCAATAGCACAAACTTTGGCATGCTACTAGTCCTACATACTTACACCTAGAAACCCCATTCAAGCCTACTTAGGTTCATCTTATGGTGGACATGTTTGCCTGAAAAGGAATCTTTGAAATGTTTCATAGTTTTAGAAATATAGTGCTTTCAAATTTGAGAATTTTACAATGGGGCTCAATGGCAGATATTGGCACGTCAAAAAAGCACTTTCACCTAGAAACTCCATTCACACTTTTTATAATTCAGCTTACTGTGGAGGCACATGCTGGAACTTTTTACTTTGAAATGTTTTGTAGTTTCTGAGTTATTTAACTTTAACGCCCAATGCATTCTCAATGGCAATAGCACAAACTTTGGCATGCTACTAGTCCTACATACTTACACCTAGAAACCCCATTCAAGCCTACTTAGGTTCATCTTACGGTGGACATGTTTGCCTGAAAAGGAATCTTTGAAATGTTTCATAGTTTTAGAAATATAGTGCTTTCAAATTTGAGAATTTTACAATGGGGCTCAATGGCAGATATTGGCACGTCAAAAAAGCACTTTCACCTAGAAACTCCATTCACACTTTTTATAATTCAGCTTACTGTGGAGACACATGCTGGAACTTTTTACTTTGAAATGTTTTGTAGTTTCTGAGTTATTTAACTTTAACGCCCAATGCATTCTCAATGGCAATAGCACAAACTTTGGCATGCTACTAGTCCTACATACTTACACCTAGAAACCCCATTCAAGCCTACTTAGGTTCATCTTACGGTGGACATGTTTGCCTGAAAAGGAATCTTTGAAATGTTTCATAGTTTTAGAAATATAGTGCTTTCAAATTTGAGAATTTTACAATGGGGCTCAATGGCAGATATTGGCACGTCAAAAAAGCACTTTCACCTAGAAACTCCATTCACACTTTTTATAATTCAGCTTACTGTGGAGACACATGCTGGAACTTTTTACTTTGAAATGTTTTGTAGTTTCTGAGTTATTTAACTTTAACGCCCAATGCATTCTCAATGGCAATAGCACAAACTTTGGCATGCTACTAGTCCTACATACTTACACCTAGAAACCCCATTCAAGCCTACTTAGGTTCATCTTACGGTGGACATGTTTGCCTGAAAAGGAATCTTTGAAATGTTTCATAGTTTTAGAAATATAGTGCTTTCAAATTTGAGAATTTTACAATGGGGCTCAATGGCAGATATTGGCACGTCAAAAAAGCACTTTCACCTAGAAACTCCATTCACACTTTTTATAATTCAGCTTACTGTGGAGACACATGCTGGAACTTTTTACTTTGAAATGTTTTGTAGTTTCTGAGTTATTTAACTTTAACGCCCAATGCATTCTCAATGGCAATAGCACAAACTTTGGCATGCTACTAGTCCTACATACTTACACCTAGAAACCCCATTCAAGCCTACTTAGGTTCATCTTACGGTGGACATGTTTGCCTGAAAAGGAATCTTTGAAATGTTTCATAGTTTTAGAAATATAGTGCTTTCAAATTTGAGAATTTTACAATGGGGCTCAATGGCAGATATTGGCACGTCAAAAAAGCACTTTCACCTAGAAACTCCATTCACACTTTTTATAATTCAGCTTACTGTGGAGACACATGCTGGAACTTTTTACTTTGAAATGTTTTGTAGTTTCTGAGTTATTTAACTTTAACGCCCAATGCATTCTCAATGGCAATAGCACAAACTTTGGCATGCTACTAGTCCTACATACTTACACCTAGAAACCCCATTCAAGCCTACTTAGGTTCATCTTACGGTGGACATGTTTGCCTGAAAAGGAATCTTTGAAATGTTTCATAGTTTTAGAAATATAGTGCTTTCAAAGTTGAGAATTTTACAATGGGGCTCAATGGCAGATATTGGCACGTCAAAAAAGCACTTTCACCTAGAAACTCCATTCACACTTTTTATAATTCAGCTTACTGTGGAGACACATGCTGGAACTTTTTACTTTGAAATGTTTTGTAGTTTCTGAGTTATTTAACTTTAACGCCCAATGCATTCTCAATGGCAATAGCACAAACTTTGGCATGCTACTAGTCCTACATACTTACACCTAGAAACCCCATTCAAGCCTACTTAGGTTCATCTTACGGTGGACATGTTTGCCTGAAAAGGAATCTTTGAAATGTTTCATAGTTTTAGAAATATAGTGCTTTCAAATTTGAGAATTTTACAATGGGGCTCAATGGCAGATATTGGCACGTCAAAAAAGCACTTTCACCTAGAAACTCCATTCACACTTTTTATAATTCAGCTTACTGTGGAGACACATGCTGGAACTTTTTACTTTGAAATGTTTTGTAGTTTCTGAGTTATTTAACTTTAACGCCCAATGCATTCTCAATGGCAATAGCACAAACTTTGGCATGCTACTAGTCCTACATACTTACACCTAGAAACCCCATTCAAGCCTACTTAGGTTCATCTTACGGTGGACATGTTTGCCTGAAAAGGAATCTTTGAAATGTTTCATAGTTTTAGAAATATAGTGCTTTCAAATTTGAGAATTTTACAATGGGGCTCAATGGCAGATATTGGCACGTCAAAAAAGCACTTTCACCTAGAAACTCCATTCACACTTTTTATAATTCAGCTTACTGTGGAGACACATGCTGGAACTTTTTACTTTGAAATGTTTTGTAGTTTCTGAGTTATTTAACTTTAACGCCCAATGCATTCTCAATGGCAATAGCACAAACTTTGGCATGCTACTAGTCCTACATACTTACACCTAGAAACCCCATTCAAGCCTACTTAGGTTCATCTTACGGTGGACATGTTTGCCTGAAAAGGAATCTTTGAAATGTTTGATAGTTTTAGAAATATAGTGCTTTCAAATTTGAGAATTTTACAATGGGGCTCAATGGCAGATATTGGCACGTCAAAAAAGCACTTTCACCTAGAAACTCCATTCACACTTTTTATAATTCAGCTTACTGTGGAGACACATGCTGGAACTTTTTACTTTGAAATGTTTTGTAGTTTCTGAGTTATTTAACTTTAACGCCCAATGCATTCTCAATGGCAATAGCACAAACTTTGGCATGCTACTAGTCCTACATACTTACACCTAGAAACCCCATTCAAGCCTACTTAGGTTCATCTTACGGTGGACATGTTTGCCTGAAAAGGAATCTTTGAAATGTTTCATAGTTTTAGAAATATAGTGCTTTCAAATTTGAGAATTTTACAATGGGGCTCAATGGCAGATATTGGCACGTCAAAAAAGCACTTTCACCTAGAAACTCCATTCACACTTTTTATAATTCAGCTTACTGTGGAGACACATGCTGGAACTTTTTACTTTGAAATGTTTTGTAGTTTCTGAGTTATTTAACTTTAACGCCCAATGCATTCTCAATGGCAATAGCACAAACTTTGGCATGCTACTAGTCCTACATACTTACACCTAGAAACCCCATTCAAGCCTACTTAGGTTCATCTTACGGTGGACATGTTTGCCTGAAAAGGAATCTTTGAAATGTTTCATAGTTTTAGAAATATAGTGCTTTCAAAATTGAGAATTTTACAATGGGGCTCAATGGCAGATATTGGCACGTCAAAAAAGCACTTTCACCTAGAAACTCCATTCACACTTTTTATAATTCAGCTTACTGTGGAGACACATGCTGGAACTTTTTACTTTGAAATGTTTTGTAGTTTTTTGAGTTATTTAACTTTAACGCCCAATGCATTCTCAATGGCAATAGCACAAACTTTGGCATGCTACTAGTCCTACATACTTACACCTAGAAACCCCATTCAAGCCTACTTAGGTTCATCTTATGGAGGACATGTTTGCCTGAAAAGGAATCTTTGAAATGTTTCATAGTTTTAGAAATATAGTGCTTTCAAATTTGAGAATTTTACAATGGGGCTCAATGGCAGATATTGGCACGTCAAAAAAGCACTTTCACCTAGAAACTCCATTCACACTTTTTATAATTCAGCTTACTGTGGAGACACATGCTGGAACTTTTTACTTTGAAATGTTTTGTAGTTTCTGAGTTATTTAACTTTAACGCCCAATGCATTCTCAATGGCAATAGCACAAACTTTGGCATGCTACTAGTCCTACATACTTACACCTAGAAACCCCATTCAAGCCTACTTAGGTTCATCTTACGGTGGACATGTTTGCCTGAAAAGGAATCTTTGAAATGTTTCATAGTTTTAGAAATATAGTGCTTTCAAATTTGAGAATTTTACAATGGGGCTCAATGGCAGATATTGGCACGTCAAAAAAGCACTTTCACCTAGAAACTCCATTCACACTTTTTATAATTCAGCTTACTGTGGAGACACATGCTGGAACTTTTTACTTTGAAATGTTTTGTAGTTTCTGAGTTATTTAACTTTAACGCCCAATGCATTCTCAATGGCAATAGCACAAACTTTGGCATGCTACTAGTCCTACATACTTACACCTAGAAACCCCATTCAAGCCTACTTAGGTTCATCTTACGGTGGACATGTTTGCCTGAAAAGGAATCTTTGAAATGTTTCATAGTTTTAGAAATATAGTGCTTTCAAATTTGAGAATTTTACAATGGGGCTCAATGGCAGATATTGGCACGTCAAAAAAGCACTTTCACCTAGAAACTCCATTCACACTTTTTATAATTCAGCTTACTGTGGAGACACATGCTGGAACTTTTTACTTTGAAATGTTTTGTAGTTTCTGAGTTATTTAACTTTAACGCCCAATGCATTCTCAATGGCAATAGCACAAACTTTGGCATGCTACTAGTCCTACATACTTACACCTAGAAACCCCATTCAAGCCTACTTAGGTTCATCTTATGGTGGACATGTTTGCCTGAAAAGGAATCTTTGAAATGTTTCATAGTTTTAGAAATATAGTGCTTTCAAATTTGAGAATTTTACAATGGGGCTCAATGGCAGATATTGGCACGTCAAAAAAGCACTTTCACCTAGAAACTCCATTCACACTTTTTATAATTCAGCTTACTGTGGAGACACATGCTGGAACTTTTTACTTTGAAATGTTTTGTAGTTTCTGAGTTATTTAACTTTAACGCCCAATGCATTCTCAATGGCAATAGCACAAACTTTGGCATGCTACTAGTCCTACATACTTACACCTAGAAACCCCATTCAAGCCTACTTAGGTTCATCTTACGGTGGACATGTTTGCCTGAAAAGGAATCTTTGAAATGTTTCATAGTTTTAGAAATATAGTGCTTTCAAATTTGAGAATTTTACAATGGGGCTCAATGGCAGATATTGGCACGTCAAAAAAGCACTTTCACCTAGAAACTCCATTCACACTTTTTATAATTCAGCTTACTGTGGAGACACATGCTGGAACTTTTTACTTTGAAATGTTTTGTAGTTTCTGAGTTATTTAACTTTAACGCCCAATGCATTCTCAATGGCAATAGCACAAACTTTGGCATGCTACTAGTCCTACATACTTACACCTAGAAACCCCATTCAAGCCTACTTAGGTTCATCTTACGGTGGACATGTTTGCCTGAAAAGGAATCTTTGAAATGTTTCATAGTTTTAGAAATATAGTGCTTTCAAATTTGAGAATTTTACAATGGGGCTCAATGGCAGATATTGGCACGTCAAAAAAGCACTTTCACCTAGAAACTCCATTCACACTTTTTATAATTCAGCTTACTGTGGAGACACATGCTGGAACTTTTTACTTTGAAATGTTTTGTAGTTTCTGAGTTATTTAACTTTAACGCCCAATGCATTCTCAATGGCAATAGCACAAACTTTGGCATGCTACTAGTCCTACATACTTACACCTAGAAACCCCATTCAAGCCTACTTAGGTTCATCTTATGGTGGACATGTTTGCCTGAAAAGGAATCTTTGAAATGTTTCATAGTTTTAGAAATATAGTGCTTTCAAATTTGAGAATTTTACAATGGGGCTCAATGGCAGATATTGGCACGTCAAAAAAGCACTTTCACCTAGAAACTCCATTCACACTTTTTATAATTCAGCTTACTGTGGAGACACATGCTGGAACTTTTTACTTTGAAATGTTTTGTAGTTTCTGAGTTATTTAACTTTAACGCCCAATGCATTCTCAATGGCAATAGCACAAACTTTGGCATGCTACTAGTCCTACATACTTACATCTAGAAACCCCATTCAAGCCTACTTAGGTTCATCTTACGGTGGACATGTTTGCCTGAAAAGGAATCTTTGAAATGTTTCATAGTTTTAGAAATATAGTGCTTTCAAATTTGAGAATTTTACAATGGGGCTCAATGGCAGATATTGGCACGTCAAAAAAGCACTTTCACCTAGAAACTCCATTCACACTTTTTATAATTCAGCTTACTGTGGAGACACATGCTGGAACTTTTTACTTTGAAATGTTTTGTAGTTTCTGAGTTATTTAACTTTAACGCCCAATGCATTCTCAATGGCAATAGCACAAACTTTGGCATGCTACTAGTCCTACATACTTACACCTAGAAACCCCATTCAAGCCTACTTAGGTTCATCTTACGGTGGACATGTTTGCCTGAAAAGGAATCTTTGAAATGTTTCATAGTTTTAGAAATATAGTGCTTTCAAATTTGAGAATTTTACAATGGGGCTCAATGGCAGATATTGGCACGTCAAAAAAGCACTTTCACCTAGAAACTCCATTCACACTTTTTATAATTCAGCTTACTGTGGAGACACATGCTGGAACTTTTTACTTTGAAATGTTTTGTAGTTTCTGAGTTATTTAACTTTAACGCCCAATGCATTCTCAATGGCAATAGCACAAACTTTGGCATGCTACTAGTCCTACATACTTACACCTAGAAACCCCATTCAAGCCTACTTAGGTTCATCTTACGGTGGACATGTTTGCCTGAAAAGGAATCTTTGAAATGTTTCATAGTTTTAGAAATATAGTGCTTTCAAATTTGAGAATTTTACACTGGGGCTCAATGGCAGATATTGGCACGTCAAAAAAGCACTTTCACCTAGAAACTCCATTCACACTTTTTATAATTCAGCTTACTGTGGAGACACATGCTGGAACTTTTTACTTTGAAATGTTTTGTAGTTTCTGAGTTATTTAACTTTAACGCCCAATGCATTCTCAATGGCAATAGCACAAACTTTGGCATGCTACTAGTCCTACATACTTACACCTAGAAACCCCATTCAAGCCTACTTAGGTTCATCTTACGGTGGACATGTTTGCCTGAAAAGGAATCTTTGAAATGTTTCATAGTTTTAGAAATATAGTGCTTTCAAATTTGAGAATTTTACAATGGGGCTCAATGGCAGATATTGGCACGTCAAAAAAGCACTTTCACCTAGAAACTCCATTCACACTTTTTATAATTCAGCTTACTGTGGAGACACATGCTGGAACTTTTTACTTTGAAATGTTTTGTAGTTTCTGAGTTATTTAACTTTAACGCCCAATGCATTCTCAATGGCAATAGCACAAACTTTGGCATGCTACTAGTCCTACATACTTACACCTAGAAACCCCATTCAAGCCTACTTAGGTTCATCTTACGGTGGACATGTTTGCCTGAAAAGGAATCTTTGAAATGTTTCATAGTTTTAGAAATATAGTGCTTTCAAATTTGAGAATTTTACAATGGGGCTCAATGGCAGATATTGGCACGTCAAAAAAGCACTTTCACCTAGAAACTCCATTCACACTTTTTATAATTCAGCTTACTGTGGAGACACATGCTGGAACTTTTTACTTTGAAATGTTTTGTAGTTTCTGAGTTATTTAACTTTAACGCCCAATGCATTCTCAATGGCAATAGCACAAACTTTGGCATGCTACTAGTCCTACATACTTACACCTAGAAACCCCATTCAAGCCTACTTAGGTTCATCTTATGGTGGACATGTTTGCCTGAAAAGGAATCTTTGAAATGTTTCATAGTTTTAGAAATATAGTGCTTTCAAATTTGAGAATTTTACAATGGGGCTCAATGGCAGATATTGGCACGTCAAAAAAGCACTTTCACCTAGAAACTCCATTCACACTTTTTATAATTCAGCTTACTGTGGAGACACATGCTGGAACTTTTTACTTTGAAATGTTTTGTAGTTTCTGAGTTATTTAACTTTAACGCCCAATGCATTCTCAATGGCAATAGCACAAACTTTGGCATGCTACTAGTCCTACATACTTACATCTAGAAACCCCATTCAAGCCTACTTAGGTTCATCTTACGGTGGACATGTTTGCCTGAAAAGGAATCTTTGAAATGTTTCATAGTTTTAGAAATATAGTGCTTTCAAATTTGAGAATTTTACAATGGGGCTCAATGGCAGATATTGGCACGTCAAAAAAGCACTTTCACCTAGAAACTCCATTCACACTTTTTATAATTCAGCTTACTGTGGAGACACATGCTGGAACTTTTTACTTTGAAATGTTTTGTAGTTTCTGAGTTATTTAACTTTAACGCCCAATGCATTCTCAATGGCAATAGCACAAACTTTGGCATGCTACTAGTCCTACATACTTACACCTAGAAACCCCATTCAAGCCTACTTAGGTTCATCTTACGGTGGACATGTTTGCCTGAAAAGGAATCTTTGAAATGTTTCATAGTTTTAGAAATATAGTGCTTTCAAATTTGAGAATTTTACAATGGGGCTCAATGGCAGATATTGGCACGTCAAAAAAGCACTTTCACCTAGAAACTCCATTCACACTTTTTATAATTCAGCTTACTGTGGAGACACATGCTGGAACTTTTTACTTTGAAATGTTTTGTAGTTTCTGAGTTATTTAACTTTAACGCCCAATGCATTCTCAATGGCAATAGCACAAACTTTGGCATGCTACTAGTCCTACATACTTACACCTAGAAACCCCATTCAAGCCTACTTAGGTTCATCTTACGGTGGACATGTTTGCCTGAAAAGGAATCTTTGAAATGTTTCATAGTTTTAGAAATATAGTGCTTTCAAATTTGAGAATTTTACACTGGGGCTCAATGGCAGATATTGGCACGTCAAAAAAGCACTTTCACCTAGAAACTCCATTCACACTTTTTATAATTCAGCTTACTGTGGAGACACATGCTGGAACTTTTTACTTTGAAATGTTTTGTAGTTTCTGAGTTATTTAACTTTAACGCCCAATGCATTCTCAATGGCAATAGCACAAACTTTGGCATGCTACTAGTCCTACATACTTACACCTAGAAACCCCATTCAAGCCTACTTAGGTTCATCTTACGGTGGACATGTTTGCCTGAAAAGGAATCTTTGAAATGTTTCATAGTTTTAGAAATATAGTGCTTTCAAATTTGAGAATTTTACAATGGGGCTCAATGGCAGATATTGGCACGTCAAAAAAGCACTTTCACCTAGAAACTCCATTCACACTTTTTATAATTCAGCTTACTGTGGAGACACATGCTGGAACTTTTTACTTTGAAATGTTTTGTAGTTTCTGAGTTATTTAACTTTAACGCCCAATGCATTCTCAATGGCAATAGCACAAACTTTGGCATGCTACTAGTCCTACATACTTACACCTAGAAACCCCATTCAAGCCTACTTAGGTTCATCTTACGGTGGACATGTTTGCCTGAAAAGGAATCTTTGAAATGTTTCATAGTTTTAGAAATATAGTGCTTTCAAAGTTGAGAATTTTACAATGGGGCTCAATGGCAGATATTGGCACGTCAAAAAAGCACTTTCACCTAGAAACTCCATTCACACTTTTTATAATTCAGCTTACTGTGGAGACACATGCTGGAACTTTTTACTTTGAAATGTTTTGTAGTTTCTGAGTTATTTAACTTTAACGCCCAATGCATTCTCAATGGCAATAGCACAAACTTTGGCATGCTACTAGTCCTACATACTTACACCTAGAAACCCCATTCAAGCCTACTTAGGTTCATCTTATGGTGGACATGTTTGCCTGAAAAGGAATCTTTGAAATGTTTCATAGTTTTAGAAATATAGTGCTTTCAAATTTGAGAATTTTACAATGGGGCTCAATGGCAGATATTGGCACGTCAAAAAAGCACTTTCACCTAGAAACTCCATTCACACTTTTTATAATTCAGCTTACTGTGGAGACACATGCTGGAACTTTTTACTTTGAAATGTTTTGTAGTTTCTGAGTTATTTAACTTTAACGCCCAATGCATTCTCAATGGCAATAGCACAAACTTTGGCATGCTACTAGTCCTACATACTTACACCTAGAAACCCCATTCAAGCCTACTTAGGTTCATCTTACGGTGGACATGTTTGCCTGAAAAGGAATCTTTGAAATGTTTCATAGTTTTAGAAATATAGTGCTTTCAAATTTGAGAATTTTACAATGGGGCTCAATGGCAGATATTGGCACGTCAAAAAAGCACTTTCACCTAGAAACTCCATTCACACTTTTTATAATTCAGCTTACTGTGGAGACACATGCTGGAACTTTTTACTTTGAAATGTTTTGTAGTTTCTGAGTTATTTAACTTTAACGCCCAATGCATTCTCAATGGCAATAGCACAAACTTTGGCATGCTACTAGTCCTACATACTTACACCTAGAAACCCCATTCAAGCCTACTTAGGTTCATCTTACGGTGGACATGTTTGCCTGAAAAGGAATCTTTGAAATGTTTCATAGTTTTAGAAATATAGTGCTTTCAAATTTGAGAATTTTACAATGGGGCTCAATGGCAGATATTGGCACGTCAAAAAAGCACTTTCACCTAGAAACTCCATTCACACTTTTTATAATTCAGCTTACTGTGGAGACACATGCTGGAACTTTTTACTTTGAAATGTTTTGTAGTTTCTGAGTTATTTAACTTTAACGCCCAATGCATTCTCAATGGCAATAGCACAAACTTTGGCATGCTACTAGTCCTACATACTTACACCTAGAACCCCCATTCAAGCCTACTTAGGTTCATCTTACGGTGGACATGTTTGCCTGAAAAGGAATCTTTGAAATGTTTCATAGTTTTAGAAATATAGTGCTTTCAAATTTGAGAATTTTACAATGGGGCTCAATGGCAGATATTGGCACGTCAAAAAAGCACTTTCACCTAGAAACTCCATTCACACTTTTTATAATTCAGCTTACTGTGGAGACACATGGTGGAACTTTTTACTTTGAAATGTTTTGTAGTTTCTGAGTTATTTAACTTTAACGCCCAATGCATTCTCAATGGCAATAGCACAAACTTTGGCATGCTACTAGTCCTACATACTTACACCTAGAAACCCCATGCAAGCCTACTTAGGTTCATCTTATGGTGGACATGTTTGCCTGAAAAGGAATCTTTGAAATGTTTCATAGTTTTAGAAATATAGTGCTTTCAAATTTGAGAATTTTAAAATGGGGCTCAATGGCAGATATTGGCACGTCAAAAAAGCACTTTCACCTAGAAACTCCATTCACACTTTTTATAATTCAGCTTACTGTGGAGACACATGCTGGAACTTTTTACTTTGAAATGTTTTGTAGTTTCTGAGTTATTTAACTTTAACGCCCAATGCATTCTCAATGGCAATAGCACAAACTTTGGCATGCTACTAGTCCTACATACTTACACCTAGAAACCCCATTCAAGCCTACTTAGGTTCATCTTACGGTGGACATGTTTGCCTGAAAAGGAATCTTTGAAATGTTTCATAGTTTTAGAAATATAGTGCTTTCAAATTTGAGAATTTTACAATGGGGCTCAATGGCAGATATTGGCACGTCAAAAAAGCACTTTCACCTAGAAACTCCATTCACACTTTTTATAATTCAGCTTACTGTGGAGACACATGCTGGAACTTTTTACTTTGAAATGTTTTGTAGTTTCTGAGTTATTTAACTTTAACGCCCAATGCATTCTCAATGGCAATAGCACAAACTTTGGCATGCTACTAGTCCTACATACTTACACCTAGAAACCCCATTCAAGCCTACTTAGGTTCATCTTACGGTGGACATGTTTGCCTGAAAAGGAATCTTTGAAATGTTTCATAGTTTTAGAAATATAGTGCTTTCAAATTTGAGAATTTTACAATGGGGCTCAATGGCAGATATTGGCACGTCAAAAAAGCACTTTCACCTAGAAACTCCATTCACACTTTTTATAATTCAGCTTACTGTGGAGACACATGCTGGAACTTTTTACTTTGAAATGTTTTGTAGTTTCTGAGTTATTTAACTTTAACGCCCAATGCATTCTCAATGGCAATAGCACAAACTTTGGCATGCTACTAGTCCTACATACTTACACCTAGAAACCCCATTCAAGCCTACTTAGGTTCATCTTACGGTGGACATGTTTGCCTGAAAAGGAATCTTTGAAATGTTTCATAGTTTTAGAAATATAGTGCTTTCAAATTTGAGAATTTTACAATGGGGCTCAATGGCAGATATTGGCACGTCAAAAAAGCACTTTCACCTAGAAACTCCATTCACACTTTTTATAATTCAGCTTACTGTGGAGACACATGCTGGAACTTTTTACTTTGAAATGTTTTGTAGTTTCTGAGTTATTTAACTTTAACGCCCAATGCATTCTCAATGGCAATAGCACAAACTTTGGCATGCTACTAGTCCTACATACTTACACCTAGAAACCCCATTCAAGCCTACTTAGGTTCATCTTACGGTGGACATGTTTGCCTGAAAAGGAATCTTTGAAATGTTTCATAGTTTTAGAAATATAGTGCTTTCAAATTTGAGAATTTTACAATGGGGCTCAATGGCAGATATTGGCACGTCAAAAAAGCACTTTCACCTAGAAACTCCATTCACACTTTTTATAATTCAGCTTACTGTGGAGACACATGCTGGAACTTTTTACTTTGAAATGTTTTGTAGTTTCTGAGTTATTTAACTTTAACGCCCAATGCATTCTCAATGGCAATAGCACAAACTTTGGCATGCTACTAGTCCTACATACTTACACCTAGAAACCCCATTCAAGCCTACTTAGGTTCATCTTACGGTGGACATGTTTGCCTGAAAAGGAATCTTTGAAATGTTTCATAGTTTTAGAAATATAGTGCTTTCTAATTTGAGAATTTTACAATGGGGTTCAAGCCTACTTAGGTTCATCTTACGGTGGACATGTTTGCCTGAAAAGGAATCTTTGAAATTTTTCATAGTTTTAGAAATATAGTGCTTTTAAATTTGAGAAATTCAGAAAGGGGGTCAATGGCAGATTTTGGCAAGTAAAGATTTGAGTGGGGTTTGAACCCACTATCTCCAGATCATGCAGCCAGTGTGCTAAGTCACTGATCTACTTGCTACCTGCCACAATGCAGTCTGCTGTTCCCTTTGAGTACAACATTGATACAAAAATAAAATACAAAAAATAAAATAACAGGAGATTTGTCTATTGTTTTTTTTGCTGTTGTTTATCTCTAGACGCTCGAATGTTTATGAACCACAATGGAAACAAGTCTCTGGCTCTTCTGTCATTATCTATTCGGCCTTTTACGAACAGCATGCACAGTGGCTCAATGGGTACAGAGCCTGCCTGGTAATCAGGAGGCTGCAGGTTCAAGTCCTGGCTCTGACATAGTGTCCCCAAATCATGAAAATATGACATTATTATGCCGTCCCAAACCATGGACTATAGTATGTCGTTTTTTCATGATTTTCATCTTTTCTTCAAATCCTCCAAAATCATGAAAAACGACATGCTATAGTATGCCGTCCGAAGCCATGGACTATAGTATGTCGTTTTTTCATGATTTTCATATTTTTTTCAAATCCTCCAAAATCATGAAAAACGACATGTATGCCGTCCGAAGCCATGAACTATAGTATGTCGTTTTTCATGATTTTCATCTTTTTTTCAAATAGCCCAAAATCACGAAAAACGACATGCTATAGTATGCCGTCCGAAAAAATTTATAACTTTGGCATGCTACTAGTCCTACATACTTACACCTAGAATCCCCATTCAAACCTATTTAGGTTCATCTTACGGTGGACATGTTTGCCTGAAAAGGAATCTTTGAAATGTTTCATAGTTTTAGAAATATAGTGCTTTAAATGTGAGAAATTTATAATGGCAGATAGTGGCACGTCAAAATCACTTTCACCTAAAAACTCCATTCACATGTTTTATAATTCAGCTTACTGTGGAGACACATGCTGGAACTTTTTACTTTGAAATGTTTTGTAGTTTCTGAGTTATTTAACTTTAACGCCCAATGCATTCTCAATGGCAATAGCACAAACTTTGGCATGCTACTAGTCCTACATACTTACACCTAGAAACCCCATTCAAGCCTACTTAGGTTCATCTTACGGTGGACATGTTTGCCTGAAAAGGAATCTTTGAAATGTTTCATAGTTTTAGAAATATAGTGCTTTCAAATTTGAGAATTTTACAATGGGGCTCAATGGCAGATATTGGCACGTCAAAAAAGCACTTTCACCTAGAAACTCCATTCACACTTTTTATAATTCAGCTTACTGTGGAGACACATGCTGGAACTTTTTACTTTGAAATGTTTTGTAGTTTCTGAGTTATTTAACTTTAACGCCCAATGCATTCTCAATGGCAATAGCACAAACTTTGGCATGCTACTAGTCCTACATACTTACACCTAGAAACCCCATTCAAGCCTACTTAGGTTCATCTTACGGTGGACATGTTTGCCTGAAAAGGAATCTTTGAAATGTTTCATAGTTTTAGAAATATAGTGCTTTCTAATTTGAGAATTTTACAATGGGGTTCAAGCCTACTTAGGTTCATCTTACGGTGGACATGTTTGCCTGAAAAGGAATCTTTGAAATGTTTCATAGTTTTAGAAATATAGTGCTTTTAAATTTGAGAAATTCAGAAAGGGGGTCAATGGCAGATTTTGGCAAGTAAAGATTTGAGTGGGGTTTGAACCCACTATCTCCAGATCATGCAGCCAGTGTGCTAAGTCACTGATCTACTTGCTACCTGCCACAATGCAGTCTGCTGTTCCCTTTGAGTACAACATTGATACAAAAATAAAATACAAAAAATAAAATAACAGGAGATTTGTCTATTGTTTTTTTTGCTGTTGTTTATCTCTAGACGCTCGAATGTTTATGAACCACAATGGAAACAAGTCTCTGGCTCTTCTGTCATTATCTATTCGGCCTTTTAAGAACAGCATGCACAGTGGCTCACTGGGTACAGAGCCTGCCTGGTAATCAGGAGGCTGCAGGTTCAAGTCCTGGCTCTGACATAGTGTCCCCAAATCATGAAAATATGACATTATTATGCCGTCCCAAACCATGGACTATAGTATGTAGTTTTTTCATGATTTTCATATTTTTTTCAAATCCTCCAAAATCATGAAAAACGACATGCTATAGTATGCCGTCCGAAGCCATGGACTATAGTATGTCGTTTTTTCATGATTTTCATATTTTTTTCAAATCCTCCAAAATCATGAAAAACGACATGTATGCCGTCCGAAGCCATGAACTATAGTATTTCGTTTTTCATGATTTTCATCTTTTTTTCAAATAGTCCAAAATCACGAAAAACGACATGCTATAGTATGCCGTCCGAAAAAAATTATAACTTTGGCATGCTACTAGTCCTACATACTTACACCTAGAATCCCCATTCAAACCTATTTAGGTTCATCTTACGGTGGACATGTTTGCCTGAAAAGGAATCTTTGAAATGTTTCATAGTTTTAGAAATATAGTGCTTTAAATGTGAGAAATTTATAATGGCAGATAGTGGCACGTCAAAATCACTTTCACCTAGAAACTCCATTCACATGTTTTATAATTCAGCTTACTGTGGAGACACATGCTGGAACTTTTTACTTTGAAATGTTTTGTAGTTTCTGAGTTATTTAACTTTAACGCCCAATGCATTCTCAATGGCAATAGCACAAACTTTGGCATGCTACTAGTCCTACATACTTACACCTAGAAACCCCATTCAAGCCTACTTAGGTTCATCTTACGGTGGACATGTTTGCCTGAAAAGGAATCTTTGAAATGTTTCATAGTTTTAGAAATATAGTGCTTTCAAATTTGAGAATTTTACAATGGGGCTCAATGGCAGATATTGGCACGTCAAAAAAGCACTTTCACCTAGAAACTCCATTCACACGTTTTATAATTCAGCTTACTGTGGAGACACATGCTGGAACTTTTTACTTTGAAATGTTTTGTAGTTTCTGAGTTATTTAACTTTAGCGCCCAATGCATTCTCAATGGCAATAGCACAAACTTTGGCATGCTACTAGTCCTACATACTTACACCTAGAAACCCCATTCAAGCCTACTTAGGTTCATCTTACGGTGGACATGTTTGCCTGAAAAGGAATCTTTGAAATGTTTCATAGTTTTAGAAATATAGTGCTTTCAAATTTGAGAATTTTACAATGGGGCTCAATGGCAGGTATTGGCACGTCAAAAAAGCACTTTCACCTAGAAACTCCATTCACACTTTTTATAATTCAGCTTACTGTGGAGACACATGCTGGAACTTTTTACTTTGAAATGTTTTGTAGTTTCTGAGTTATTTAACTTTAACGCCCAATGCATTCTCAATGGCAATAGCACAAACTTTGGCATGCTACTAGTCCTACATACTTACACCTAGAAACCCCATTCAAGCCTACTTAGGTTCATCTTACGGTGGACATGTTTGCCTGAAAAGGAATCTTTGAAATGTTTCATAGTTTTAGAAATATAGTGCTTTCAAATTTGAGAATTTTACAATGGGGCTCAATGGCAGATATTGGCACGTCAAAAAAGCACTTTCACCTAGAAACTCCATTCACACTTTTTATAATTCAGCTTACTGTGGAGACACATGCTGGAACTTTTTACTTTGAAATGTTTTGTAGTTTCTGAGTTATTTAACTTTAACGCCCAATGCATTCTCAATGGCAATAGCACAAACTTTGGCATGCTACTAGTCCTACATACTTACACCTAGAACCCCCATTCAAGCCTACTTAGGTTCATCTTACGGTGGACATGTTTGCCTGAAAAGGAATCTTTGAAATGTTTCATAGTTTTAGAAATATAGTGCTTTCAAATTTGAGAATTTTACAATGGGGCTCAATGGCAGATATTGGCACGTCAAAAAAGCACTTTCACCTAGAAACTCCATTCACACTTTTTATAATTCAGCTTACTGTGGAGACACATGCTGGAACTTTTTACTTTGAAATGTTTTGTAGTTTCTGAGTTATTTAACTTTAACGCCCAATGCATTCTCAATGGCAATAGCACAAACTTTGGCATGCTACTAGTCCTACATACTTACACCTAGAAACCCCATTCAAGCCTACTTAGGTTCATCATACGGTGGACATGTTTGCCTGAAAAGGAATCTTTGAAATGTTTCATAGTTTTAGAAATATAGTGCTTTCAAATTTGAGAATTTTACAATGGGGCTCAATGGCAGATATTGGCACGTCAAAAAAGCACTTTCACCTAGAAACTCCATTCACACTTTTTATAATTCAGCTTACTGTGGAGACACATGCTGGAACTTTTTACTTTTAAATGTTTTGTAGTTTCTGAGTTATTTAACTTTAACGCCCAATGCATTCTCAATGGCAATAGCACAAACTTTGGCATGCTACTAGTCCTACATACTTACACCTAGAAACCCCATTCAAGCCTACTTAGGTTCATCTTACGGTGGACATGTTTGCCTGAAAAGGAATCTTTGAAATGTTTCATAGTTTTAGAAATATAGTGCTTTCAAATTTGAGAATTTTACAATGGGGCTCAATGGCAGATATTGGCACGTCAAAAAAGCACTTTCACCTAGAAACTCCATTCACACTTTTTATAATTCAGCTTACTGTGGAGACACATGCTGGAACTTTTTACTTTGAAATGTTTTGTAGTTTCTGAGTTATTTAACTTTAACGCCCAATGCATTCTCAATGGCAATAGCACAAACTTTGGCATGCTACTAGTCCTACATACTTACACCTAGAAACCCCATTCAAGCCTACTTAGGTTCATCTTATGGTGGACATGTTTGCCTGAAAAGGAATCTTTGAAATGTTTCATAGTTTTAGAAATATAGTGCTTTCAAATTTGAGAATTTTACAATGGGGCTCAATGGCAGATATTGGCACGTCAAAAAAGCACTTTCACCTAGAAACTCCATTCACACTTTTTATAATTCAGCTTACTGTGGAGGCACATGCTGGAACTTTTTACTTTGAAATGTTTTGTAGTTTCTGAGTTATTTAACTTTAACGCCCAATGCATTCTCAATGGCAATAGCACAAACTTTGGCATGCTACTAGTCCTACATACTTACACCTAGAAACCCCATTCAAGCCTACTTAGGTTCATCTTACGGTGGACATGTTTGCCTGAAAAGGAATCTTTGAAATGTTTCATAGTTTTAGAAATATAGTGCTTTCAAATTTGAGAATTTTACAATGGGGCTCAATGGCAGATATTGGCACGTCAAAAAAGCACTTTCACCTAGAAACTCCATTCACACTTTTTATAATTCAGCTTACTGTGGAGACACATGCTGGAACTTTTTACTTTGAAATGTTTTGTAGTTTCTGAGTTATTTAACTTTAACGCCCAATGCATTCTCAATGGCAATAGCACAAACTTTGGCATGCTACTAGTCCTACATACTTACACCTAGAAACCCCATTCAAGCCTACTTAGGTTCATCTTACGGTGGACATGTTTGCCTGAAAAGGAATCTTTAAAATGTTTCATAGTTTTAGAAATATAGTGCTTTCAAATTTGAGAATTTTACAATGGGGCTCAATGGCAGATATTGGCACTTCAAAAAAGCACTTTCACCTAGAAACTCCATTCACACTTTTTATAATTCAGCTTACTGTGGAGACACATGCTGGAACTTTTTACTTTGAAATGTTTTGTAGTTTCTGAGTTATTTAACTTTAACGCCCAATGCATTCTCAATGGCAATAGCACAAACTTTGGCATGCTACTAGTCCTACATACTTACACCTAGAAACCCCATTCAAGCCTACTTAGGTTCATCTTACGGTGGACATGTTTGCCTGAAAAGGAATCTTTGAAATGTTTCATAGTTTTAGAAATATAGTGCTTTCAAATTTGAGAATTTTACAATGGGGCTCAATGGCAGATATTGGCACGTCAAAAAAGCACTTTCACCTAGAAACTCCATTCACACTTTTTATAATTCAGCTTACTGTGGAGACACATGCTGGAACTTTTTACTTTGAAATGTTTTGTAGTTTCTGAGTTATTTAACTTTAACGCCCAATGCATTCTCAATGGCAATAGCACAAACTTTGGCATGCTACTAGTCCTACATACTTACACCTAGAAACCCCATTCAAGCCTACTTAGGTTCATCTTATGGTGGACATGTTTGCCTGAAAAGGAATCTTTGAAATGTTTCATAGTTTTAGAAATATAGTGCTTTCAAATTTGAGAATTTTACAATGGGGCTCAATGGCAGATATTGGCACGTCAAAAAAGCACTTTCACCTAGAAACTCCATTCACACTTTTTATAATTCAGCTTACTGTGGAGACACATGCTGGAACTTTTTACTTTGAAATGTTTTGTAGTTTCTGAGTTATTTAACTTTAACGCCCAATGCATTCTCAATGGCAATAGCACAAACTTTGGCATGCTACTAGTCCTACATACTTACACCTAGAAACCCCATTCAAGCCTACTTAGGTTCATCTTATGGTGGACATGTTTGCCTGAAAAGGAATCTTTGAAATGTTTCATAGTTTTAGAAATATAGTGCTTTCAAATTTGAGAATTTTACAATGGGGCTCAATGGCAGATATTGGCACGTCAAAAAAGCACTTTCACCTAGAAACTCCATTCACACTTTTTATAATTCAGCTTACTGTGGAGACACATGCTGGAACTTTTTACTTTGAAATGTTTTGTAGTTTCTGAGTTATTTAACTTTAACGCCCAATGCATTCTCAATGGCAATAGCACAAACTTTGGCATGCTACTAGTCCTACATACTTACACCTAGAAACCCCATTCAAGCCTACTTAGGTTCATCTTACGGTGGACATGTTTGCCTGAAAAGGAATCTTTAAAATGTTTCATAGTTTTAGAAATATAGTGCTTTCAAATTTGAGAATTTTACAATGGGGCTCAATGGCAGATATTGGCACGTCAAAAAAGCACTTTCACCTAGAAACTCCATTCACACGTTTTATAATTCAGCTTACTGTGGAGACACATGCTGGAACTTTTTACTTTGAAATGTTTTGTAGTTTCTGAGTTATTTAACTTTAGCGCCCAATGCATTCTCAATGGCAATAGCACAAACTTTGGCATGCTACTAGTCCTACATACTTACACCTAGAAACCCCATTCAAGCCTACTTAGGTTCATCTTACGGTGGACATGTTTGCCTGAAAAGGAATCTTTGAAATGTTTCATAGTTTTAGAAATATAGTGCTTTCAAATTTGAGAATTTTACAATGGGGCTCAATGGCAGATATTGGCACGTCAAAAAAGCACTTTCACCTAGAAACTCCATTCACACTTTTTATAATTCAGCTTACTGTGGAGACACATGCTGGAACTTTTTACTTTGAAATGTTTTGTAGTTTCTGAGTTATTTAACTTTAACGCCCAATGCATTCTCAATGGCAATAGCACAAACTTTGGCATGCTACTAGTCCTACATACTTACACCTAGAAACCCCATTCAAGCCTACTTAGGTTCATCTTACGGTGGACATGTTTGCCTGAAAAGGAATCTTTGAAATGTTTCATAGTTTTAGAAATATAGTGCTTTCAAATTTGAGAATTTTACAATGGGGCTCAATGGCAGATATTGGCACGTCAAAAAAGCACTTTCACCTAGAAACTCCATTCACACTTTTTATAATTCAGCTTACTGTGGAGACACATGCTGGAACTTTTTACTTTGAAATGTTTTGTAGTTTCTGAGTTATTTAACTTTAACGCCCAATGCATTCTCAATGGCAATAGCACAAACTTTGGCATGCTACTAGTCCTACATACTTACACCTAGAAACCCCATTCAAGCCTACTTAGGTTCATCTTACGGTGGACATGTTTGCCTGAAAAGGAATCTTTGAAATGTTTCATAGTTTTAGAAATATAGTGCTTTCAAATTTGAGAATTTTACAATGGGGCTCAATGGCAGATATTGGCACGTCAAAAAAGCACTTTCACCTAGAAACTCCATTCACACTTTTTATAATTCAGCTTACTGTGGAGACACATGCTGGAACTTTTTACTTTGAAATGTTTTGTAGTTTCTGAGTTATTTAACTTTAACGCCCAATGCATTCTCAATGGCAATAGCACAAACTTTGGCATGCTACTAGTCCTACATACTTACACCTAGAAACCCCATTCAAGCCTACTTAGGTTCATCTTACGGTGGACATGTTTGCCTGAAAAGGAATCTTTGAAATGTTTCATAGTTTTAGAAATATAGTGCTTTCAAATTTGAGAATTTTACAATGGGGCTCAATGGCAGATATTGGCACGTCAAAAAAGCACTTTCACCTAGAAACTCCATTCACACTTTGTATAATTCAGCTTACTGTGGAGACACATGCTGGAACTTTTTACTTTGAAATGTTTTGTCGTTTCTGAGTTATTTAACTTTAACGCCCAATGCATACTCAATGGCAATAGCACAAACTTTGGCATGCTACTAGTCCTACATACTTACACCTAGAAACCCCATTCAAGCCTACTTAGGTTCATCTTATGGTGGACATGTTTGCCTGAAAAGGAATCTTTGAAATGTTTCATAGTTTTAGAAATATAGTGCTTTCAAATTGAGAATTTTACAATGGGGCTCAATGGCAGATATTGGCACGTCAAAAAAGCACTTTCACCTAGAAACTCCATTCACACTTTTTATAATTCAGCTTACTGTGGAGACACATGCTGGAACTTTTTACTTTGAAATGTTTTGTAGTTTCTGAGTTATTTAACTTTAACGCCCAATGCATTCTCAATGGCAATAGCACAAACTTTGGCATGCTACTAGTCCTACATACTTACACCTAGAAACCCCATTCAAGCCTACTTAGGTTCATCTTACGGTGGACATGTTTGCCTGAAAAGGAATCTTTGAAATGTTTCATAGTTTTAGAAATATAGTGCTTTCAAATTTGAGAATTTTACAATGGGGCTCAATGGCAGATATTGGCACGTCAAAAAAGCACTTTCACCTAGAAACTCCATTCACACTTTTTATAATTCAGCTTACTGTGGAGACACATGCTGGAACTTTTTACTTTGAAATGTTTTGTAGTTTCTGAGTTATTTAACTTTAACGCCCAATGCATTCTCAATGGCAATAGCACAAACTTTGGCATGCTACTAGTCCTACATACTTACACCTAGAAACCCCATTCAAGCCTACTTAGGTTCATCTTACGGTGGACATGTTTGCCTGAAAAGGAATCTTTAAAATGTTTCATAGTTTTAGAAATATAGTGCTTTCAAATTTGAGAATTTTACAATGGGGCTCAATGGCAGATATTGGCACTTCAAAAAAGCACTTTCACCTAGAAACTCCATTCACACTTTTTATAATTCAGCTTACTGTGGAGACACATGCTGGAACTTTTTACTTTGAAATGTGTTGTAGTTTCTGAGTTATTTAACTTTAACGCCAATGCATTCTCAATGGCAATAGCACAAACTTTGGCATGCTACTAGTCCTACATACTTACACCTAGAAACCCCATTCAAGCCTACTTAGGTTCATCTTACGGTGGACATGTTTGCCTGAAAAGGAATCTTTGAAATGTTTCATAGTTTTAGAAATATAGTGCTTTCAAATTTGAGAATTTTACAATGGGGCTCAATGGCAGATATTGGCACGTCAAAAAGCACTTTCACCTAGAAACTCCATTCACACGTTTTATAATTCAGCTTACTGTGGAGACACATGCTGGAACTTTTTACTTTGAAATGTTTTGTAGTTTCTGAGTTATTTAACTTTAGCGCCCAATGCATTCTCAATGGCAATAGCACAAACTTTGGCATGCTACTAGTCCTACATACTTACACCTAGAAACCCCATTCAAGCCTACTTAGGTTCATCTTACGGTGGACATGTTTGCCTGAAAAGGAATCTTTGAAATGTTTCATAGTTTTAGAAATATAGTGCTTTCAAATTTGAGAATTTTACAATGGGGCTCAATGGCAGATATTGGCACGTCAAAAAAGCACTTTCACCTAGAAACTCCATTCACACTTTTTATAATTCAGCTTACTGTGGAGACACATGCTGGAACTTTTTACTTTGAAATGTTTTGTAGTTTCTGAGTTATTTAACTTTAACGCCCAATGCATTCTCAATGGCAATAGCACAAACTTTGGCATGCTACTAGTCCTACATACTTACACCTAGAAACCCCATTCAAGCCTACTTAGGTTCATCTTATGGTGGACATGTTTGCCTGAAAAGGAATCTTTGAAATGTTTCATAGTTTTAGAAATATAGTGCTTTCAAATTTGAGAATTTTACAATGGGGCTCAATGGCAGATATTGGCACGTCAAAAAAGCACTTTCACCTAGAAACTCCATTCACACTTTTTATAATTCAGCTTACTGTGGAGACACATGCTGGAACTTTTTACTTTGAAATGTTTTGTAGTTTCTGAGTTATTTAACTTTAACGCCCAATGCATTCTCAATGGCAATAGCACAAACTTTGGCATGCTACTAGTCCTACATACTTACACCTAGAAACCCCATTCAAGCCTACTTAGGTTCATCTTATGGTGGACATGTTTGCCTGAAAAGGAATCTTTGAAATGTTTCATAGTTTTAGAAATATAGTGCTTTCAAATTTGAGAATTTTACAATGGGGCTCAATGGCAGATATTGGCACGTCAAAAAAGCACTTTCACCTAGAAACTCCATTCACACTTTTTATAATTCAGCTTACTGTGGAGACACATGCTGGAACTTTTTACTTTGAAATGTTTTGTAGTTTCTGAGTTATTTAACTTTAACGCCCAATGCATTCTCAATGGCAATAGCACAAACTTTGGCATGCTACTAGTCCTACATACTTACACCTAGAAACCCCATTCAAGCCTACTTAGGTTCATCTTACGGTGGACATGTTTGCCTGAAAAGGAATCTTTAAAATGTTTCATAGTTTTAGAAATATAGTGCTTTCAAATTTGAGAATTTTACAATGGGGCTCAATGGCAGATATTGGCACGTCAAAAAAGCACTTTCACCTAGAAACTCCATTCACACGTTTTATAATTCAGCTTACTGTGGAGACACATGCTGGAACTTTTTACTTTGAAATGTTTTGTAGTTTCTGAGTTATTTAACTTTAGCGCCCAATGCATTCTCAATGGCAATAGCACAAACTTTGGCATGCTACTAGTCCTACATACTTACACCTAGAAACCCCATTCAAGCCTACTTAGGTTCATCTTACGGTGGACATGTTTGCCTGAAAAGGAATCTTTGAAATGTTTCATAGTTTTAGAAATATAGTGCTTTCAAATTTGAGAATTTTACAATGGGGCTCAATGGCAGATATTGGCACGTCAAAAAAGCACTTTCACCTAGAAACTCCATTCACACTTTTTATAATTCAGCTTACTGTGGAGACACATGCTGGAACTTTTTACTTTGAAATGTTTTGTAGTTTCTGAGTTATTTAACTTTAACGCCCAATGCATTCTCAATGGCAATAGCACAAACTTTGGCATGCTACTAGTCCTACATACTTACACCTAGAAACCCCATTCAAGCCTACTTAGGTTCATCTTACGGTGGACATGTTTGCCTGAAAAGGAATCTTTGAAATGTTTCATAGTTTTAGAAATATAGTGCTTTCAAATTTGAGAATTTTACAATGGGGCTCAATGGCAGATATTGGCACGTCAAAAAAGCACTTTCACCTAGAAACTCCATTCACACTTTTTATAATTCAGCTTACTGTGGAGACACATGCTGGAACTTTTTACTTTGAAATGTTTTGTAGTTTCTGAGTTATTTAACTTTAACGCCCAATGCATTCTCAATGGCAATAGCACAAACTTTGGCATGCTACTAGTCCTACATACTTACACCTAGAAACCCCATTCAAGCCTACTTAGGTTCATCTTACGGTGGACATGTTTGCCTGAAAAGGAATCTTTGAAATGTTTCATAGTTTTAGAAATATAGTGCTTTCAAATTTGAGAATTTTACAATGGGGCTCAATGGCAGATATTGGCACGTCAAAAAAGCACTTTCACCTAGAAACTCCATTCACACTTTTTATAATTCAGCTTACTGTGGAGACACATGCTGGAACTTTTTACTTTGAAATGTTTTGTAGTTTCTGAGTTATTTAACTTTAACGCCCAATGCATTCTCAATGGCAATAGCACAAACTTTGGCATGCTACTAGTCCTACATACTTACACCTAGAAACCCCATTCAAGCCTACTTAGGTTCATCTTACGGTGGACATGTTTGCCTGAAAAGGAATCTTTGAAATGTTTCATAGTTTTAGAAATATAGTGCTTTCAAATTTGAGAATTTTACAATGGGGCTCAATGGCAGATATTGGCACGTCAAAAAAGCACTTTCACCTAGAAACTCCATTCACACTTTTTATAATTCAGCTTACTGTGGAGACACATGCTGGAACTTTTTACTTTGAAATGTTTTGTAGTTTCTGAGTTATTTAACTTTAACGCCCAATGCATTCTCAATGGCAATAGCACAAACTTTGGCATGCTACTAGTCCTACATACTTACACCTAGAAACCCCATTCAAGCCTACTTAGGTTCATCTTACGGTGGACATGTTTGCCTGAAAAGGAATCTTTGAAATGTTTCATAGTTTTAGAAATATAGTGCTTTCAAATTTGAGAATTTTACAATGGGGCTCAATGGCAGATATTGGCACGTCAAAAAAGCACTTTCACCTAGAAACTCCATTCACACTTTTTATAATTCAGCTTACTGTGGAGACACATGCTGGAACTTTTTACTTTGAAATGTTTTGTAGTTTCTGAGTTATTTAACTTTAACGCCCAATGCATTCTCAATGGCAATAGCACAAACTTTGGCATGCTACTAGTCCTACATACTTACACCTAGAAACCCCATTCAAGCCTACTTAGGTTCATCTTACGGTGGACATGTTTGCCTGAAAAGGAATCTTTAAAATGTTTCATAGTTTTAGAAATATAGTGCTTTCAAATTTGAGAATTTTACAATGGGGCTCAATGGCAGATATTGGCACTTCAAAAAAGCACTTTCACCTAGAAACTCCATTCACACTTTTTATAATTCAGCTTACTGTGGAGACACATGCTGGAACTTTTTACTTTGAAATGTGTTGTAGTTTCTGAGTTATTTAACTTTAACGCCCAATGCATTCTCAATGGCAATAGCACAAACTTTGGCATGCTACTAGTCCTACATACTTACACCTAGAAACCCCATTCAAGCCTACTTAGGTTCATCTTACGGTGGACATGTTTGCCTGAAAAGGAATCTTTGAAATGTTTCATAGTTTTAGAAATATAGTGCTTTCAAATTTGAGAATTTTACAATGGGGCTCAATGGCAGATATTGGCACGTCAAAAAAGCACTTTCACCTAGAAACTCCATTCACACGTTTTATAATTCAGCTTACTGTGGAGACACATGCTGGAACTTTTTACTTTGAAATGTTTTGTAGTTTCTGAGTTATTTAACTTTAGCGCCCAATGCATTCTCAATGGCAATAGCACAAACTTTGGCATGCTACTAGTCCTACATACTTACACCTAGAAACCCCATTCAAGCCTACTTAGGTTCATCTTACGGTGGACATGTTTGCCTGAAAAGGAATCTTTGAAATGTTTCATAGTTTTAGAAATATAGTGCTTTCAAATTTGAGAATTTTACAATGGGGCTCAATGGCAGATATTGGCACGTCAAAAAAGCACTTTCACCTAGAAACTCCATTCACACTTTTTATAATTCAGCTTACTGTGGAGACACATGCTGGAACTTTTTACTTTGAAATGTTTTGTAGTTTCTGAGTTATTTAACTTTAACGCCCAATGCATTCTCAATGGCAATAGCACAAACTTTGGCATGCTACTAGTCCTACATACTTACACCTAGAAACCCCATTCAAGCCTACTTAGGTTCATCTTATGGTGGACATGTTTGCCTGAAAAGGAATCTTTGAAATGTTTCATAGTTTTAGAAATATAGTGCTTTCAAATTTGAGAATTTTACAATGGGGCTCAATGGCAGATATTGGCACGTCAAAAAAGCACTTTCACCTAGAAACTCCATTCACACTTTTTATAATTCAGCTTACTGTGGAGACACATGCTGGAACTTTTTACTTTGAAATGTTTTGTAGTTTCTGAGTTATTTAACTTTAACGCCCAATGCATTCTCAATGGCAATAGCACAAACTTTGGCATGCTACTAGTCCTACATACTTACACCTAGAAACCCCATTCAAGCCTACTTAGGTTCATCTTATGGTGGACATGTTTGCCTGAAAAGGAATCTTTGAAATGTTTCATAGTTTTAGAAATATAGTGCTTTCAAATTTGAGAATTTTACAATGGGGCTCAATGGCAGATATTGGCACGTCAAAAAAGCACTTTCACCTAGAAACTCCATTCACACTTTTTATAATTCAGCTTACTGTGGAGACACATGCTGGAACTTTTTACTTTGAAATGTTTTGTAGTTTCTGAGTTATTTAACTTTAACGCCCAATGCATTCTCAATGGCAATAGCACAAACTTTGGCATGCTACTAGTCCTACATACTTACACCTAGAAACCCCATTCAAGCCTACTTAGGTTCATCTTACGGTGGACATGTTTGCCTGAAAAGGAATCTTTAAAATGTTTCATAGTTTTAGAAATATAGTGCTTTCAAATTTGAGAATTTTACAATGGGGCTCAATGGCAGATATTGGCACGTCAAAAAAGCACTTTCACCTAGAAACTCCATTCACACGTTTTATAATTCAGCTTACTGTGGAGACACATGCTGGAACTTTTTACTTTGAAATGTTTTGTAGTTTCTGAGTTATTTAACTTTAGCGCCCAATGCATTCTCAATGGCAATAGCACAAACTTTGGCATGCTACTAGTCCTACATACTTACACCTAGAAACCCCATTCAAGCCTACTTAGGTTCATCTTACGGTGGACATGTTTGCCTGAAAAGGAATCTTTGAAATGTTTCATAGTTTTAGAAATATAGTGCTTTCAAATTTGAGAATTTTACAATGGGGCTCAATGGCAGATATTGGCACGTCAAAAAAGCACTTTCACCTAGAAACTCCATTCACACTTTTTATAATTCAGCTTACTGTGGAGACACATGCTGGAACTTTTTACTTTGAAATGTTTTGTAGTTTCTGAGTTATTTAACTTTAACGCCCAATGCATTCTCAATGGCAATAGCACAAACTTTGGCATGCTACTAGTCCTACATACTTACACCTAGAAACCCCATTCAAGCCTACTTAGGTTCATCTTACGGTGGACATGTTTGCCTGAAAAGGAATCTTTGAAATGTTTCATAGTTTTAGAAATATAGTGCTTTCAAATTTGAGAATTTTACAATGGGGCTCAATGGCAGATATTGGCACGTCAAAAAAGCACTTTCACCTAGAAACTCCATTCACACTTTTTATAATTCAGCTTACTGTGGAGACACATGCTGGAACTTTTTACTTTGAAATGTTTTGTAGTTTCTGAGTTATTTAACTTTAACGCCCAATGCATTCTCAATGGCAATAGCACAAACTTTGGCATGCTACTAGTCCTACATACTTACACCTAGAAACCCCATTCAAGCCTACTTAGGTTCATCTTACGGTGGACATGTTTGCCTGAAAAGGAATCTTTGAAATGTTTCATAGTTTTAGAAATATAGTGCTTTCAAATTTGAGAATTTTACAATGGGGCTCAATGGCAGATATTGGCACGTCAAAAAAGCACTTTCACCTAGAAACTCCATTCACACTTTTTATAATTCAGCTTACTGTGGAGACACATGCTGGAACTTTTTACTTTGAAATGTTTTGTAGTTTCTGAGTTATTTAACTTTAACGCCCAATGCATTCTCAATGGCAATAGCACAAACTTTGGCATGCTACTAGTCCTACATACTTACACCTAGAAACCCCATTCAAGCCTACTTAGGTTCATCTTACGGTGGACATGTTTGCCTGAAAAGGAATCTTTGAAATGTTTCATAGTTTTAGAAATATAGTGCTTTCAAATTTGAGAATTTTACAATGGGGCTCAATGGCAGATATTGGCACGTCAAAAAAGCACTTTCACCTAGAAACTCCATTCACACTTTTTATAATTCAGCTTACTGTGGAGACACATGCTGGAACTTTTTACTTTGAAATGTTTTGTAGTTTCTGAGTTATTTAACTTTAACGCCCAATGCATTCTCAATGGCAATAGCACAAACTTTGGCATGCTACTAGTCCTACATACTTACACCTAGAAACCCCATTCAAGCCTACTTAGGTTCATCTTACGGTGGACATGTTTGCCTGAAAAGGAATCTTTGAAATGTTTCATAGTTTTAGAAATATAGTGCTTTCAAATTTGAGAATTTTACAATGGGGCTCAATGGCAGATATTGGCACGTCAAAAAAGCACTTTCACCTAGAAACTCCATTCACACTTTGTATAATTCAGCTTACTGTGGAGACACATGCTGGAACTTTTTACTTTGAAATGTTTTGTCGTTTCTGAGTTATTTAACTTTAACGCCCAATGCATTCTCAATGGCAATAGCACAAACTTTGGCATGCTACTAGTCCTACATACTTACACCTAGAAACCCCATTCAAGCCTACTTAGGTTCATCTTATGGTGGACATGTTTGCCTGAAAAGGAATCTTTGAAATGTTTCATAGTTTTAGAAATATAGTGCTTTCAAATTTGAGAATTTTACAATGGGGCTCAATGGCAGATATTGGCACGTCAAAAAAGCACTTTCACCTAGAAACTCCATTCACACTTTTTATAATTCAGCTTACTGTGGAGACACATGCTGGAACTTTTTACTTTGAAATGTTTTGTAGTTTCTGAGTTATTTAACTTTAACGCCCAATGCATTCTCAATGGCAATAGCACAAACTTTGGCATGCTACTAGTCCTACATACTTTCACCTAGAAACCCCATTCAAGCCTACTTAGGTTCATCTTACGGTGGACATGTTTGCCTGAAAAGGAATCTTTGAAATGTTTCATAGTTTTAGAAATATAGTGCTTTCAAATTTGAGAATTTTACAATGGGGCTCAATGGCAGATATTGGCACGTCAAAAAAGCACTTTCACCTAGAAACTCCATTCACACTTTTTATAATTCAGCTTACTGTGGAGACACATGCTGGAACTTTTTACTTTGAAATGTTTTGTAGTTTCTGAGTTATTTAACTTTAACGCCCAATGCATTCTCAATGGCAATAGCACAAACTTTGGCATGCTACTAGTCCTACATACTTACACCTAGAAACCCCATTTAAGCCTACTTAGGTTCATCTTACGGTGGACATGTTTGCCTGAAAAGGAATCTTTAAAATGTTTCATAGTTTTAGAAATATAGTGCTTTCAAATTTGAGAATTTTACAATGGGGCTCAATGGCAGATATTGGCACTTCAAAAAAGCACTTTCACCTAGAAACTCCATTCACACTTTTTATAATTCAGCTTACTGTGGAGACACATGCTGGAACTTTTTACTTTGAAATGTGTTGTAGTTTCTGAGTTATTTAACTTTAACGCCCAATGCATTCTCAATGGCAATAGCACAAACTTTGGCATGCTACTAGTCCTACATACTTACACCTAGAAACCCCATTCAAGCCTACTTAGGTTCATCTTACGGTGGACATGTTTGCCTGAAAAGGAATCTTTGAAATGTTTCATAGTTTTAGAAATATAGTGCTTTCAAATTTGAGAATTTTACAATGGGGCTCAATGGCAGATATTGGCACGTCAAAAAAGCACTTTCACCTAGAAACTCCATTCACACGTTTTATAATTCAGCTTACTGTGGAGACACATGCTGGAACTTTTTACTTTGAAATGTTTTGTAGTTTCTGAGTTATTTAACTTTAGCGCCCAATGCATTCTCAATGGCAATAGCACAAACTTTGGCATGCTACTAGTCCTACATACTTACACCTAGAAACCCCATTCAAGCCTACTTAGGTTCATCTTACGGTGGACATGTTTGCCTGAAAAGGAATCTTTGAAATGTTTCATAGTTTTAGAAATATAGTGCTTTCAAATTTGAGAATTTTACAATGGGGCTCAATGGCAGATATTGGCACGTCAAAAAAGCACTTTCACCTAGAAACTCCATTCACACTTTTTATAATTCAGCTTACTGTGGAGACACATGCTGGAACTTTTTACTTTGAAATGTTTTGTAGTTTCTGAGTTATTTAACTTTAACGCCCAATGCATTCTCAATGGCAATAGCACAAACTTTGGCATGCTACTAGTCCTACATACTTACACCTAGAACCCCCATTCAAGCCTACTTAGGTTCATCTTACGGTGGACATGTTTGCCTGAAAAGGAATCTTTGAAATGTTTCATAGTTTTAGAAATATAGTGCTTTCAAATTTGAGAATTTTACAATGGGGCTCAATGGCAGATATTGGCACGTCAAAAAAGCACTTTCACCTAGAAACTCCATTCACACTTTTTATAATTCAGCTTACTGTGGAGACACATGCTGGAACTTTTTACTTTGAAATGTTTTGTAGTTTCTGAGTTATTTAACTTTAACGCCCAATGCATTCTCAATGGCAATAGCACAAACTTTGGCATGCTACTAGTCCTACATACTTACACCTAGAAACCCCATTCAAGCCTACTTAGGTTCATCTTATGGTGGACATGTTTGCCTGAAAAGGAATCTTTGAAATGTTTCATAGTTTTAGAAATATAGTGCTTTCAAATTTGAGAATTTTACAATGGGGCTCAATGGCAGATATTGGCACGTCAAAAAAGCACTTTCACCTAGAAACTCCATTCACACTTTTTATAATTCAGCTTACTGTGGAGACACATGCTGGAACTTTTTACTTTGAAATGTTTTGTAGTTTCTGAGTTATTTAACTTTAACGCCCAATGCATTCTCAATGGCAATAGCACAAACTTTGGCATGCTACTAGTCCTACATACTTACACCTAGAAACCCCATTCAAGCCTACTTAGGTTCATCTTACGGTGGACATGTTTGCCTGAAAAGGAATCTTTAAAATGTTTCATAGTTTTAGAAATATAGTGCTTTCAAATTTGAGAATTTTACAATGGGGCTCAATGGCAGATATTGGCACTTCAAAAAAGCACTTTCACCTAGAAACTCCATTCACACTTTTTATAATTCAGCTTACTGTGGAGACACATGCTGGAACTTTTTACTTTGAAATGTGTTGTAGTTTCTGAGTTATTTAACTTTAACGCCCAATGCGTTCTCAATGGCAATAGCACAAACTTTGGCATGCTACTAGTCCTACATACTTACACCTAGAAACCCCATTCAAGCCTACTTAGGTTCATCTTACAGTGGACATGTTTGCCTGAAAAGGAATCTTTGAAATGTTTCATAGTTTTAGAAATATAGTGCTTTCAAATTTGAGAATTTTACAATGGGGCTCAATGGCAGATATTGGCACGTCAAAAAAGCACTTTCACCTAGAAACTCCATTCACACGTTTTATAATTCAGCTTACTGTGGAGACACATGCTGGAACTTTTTACTTTGAAATGTTTTGTAGTTTCTGAGTTATTTAACTTTAGCGCCCAATGCATTCTCAATGGCAATAGCACAAACTTTGGCATGCTACTAGTCCTACATACTTACACCTAGAAACCCCATTCAAGCCTACTTAGGTTCATCTTACGGTGGACATGTTTGCCTGAAAAGGAATCTTTGAAATGTTTCATAGTTTTAGAAATATAGTGCTTTCAAATTTGAGAATTTTACAATGGGGCTCAATGGCAGATATTGGCACGTCAAAAAAGCACTTTCACCTAGAAACTCCATTCACACTTTTTATAATTCAGCTTACTGTGGAGACACATGCTGGAACTTTTTACTTTGAAATGTTTTGTAGTTTCTGAGTTATTTAACTTTAACGCCCAATGCATTCTCAATGGCAATAGCACAAACTTTGGCATGCTACTAGTCCTACATACTTACACCTAGAACCCCCATTCAAGCCTACTTAGGTTCATCTTACGGTGGACATGTTTGCCTGAAAAGGAATCTTTGAAATGTTTCATAGTTTTAGAAATATAGTGCTTTCAAATTTGAGAATTTTACAATGGGGCTCAATGGCAGATATTGGCACGTCAAAAAAGCACTTTCACCTAGAAACTCCATTCACACTTTTTATAATTCAGCTTACTGTGGAGACACATGCTGGAACTTTTTACTTTGAAATGTTTTGTAGTTTCTGAGTTATTTAACTTTAACGCCCAATGCATTCTCAATGGCAATAGCACAAACTTTGGCATGCTACTAGTCCTACATACTTACACCTAGAAACCCCATTCAAGCCTACTTAGGTTCATCTTATGGTGGACATGTTTGCCTGAAAAGGAATCTTTGAAATGTTTCATAGTTTTAGAAATATAGTGCTTTCAAATTTGAGAATTTTACAATGGGGCTCAATGGCAGATATTGGCACGTCAAAAAAGCACTTTCACCTAGAAACTCCATTCACACTTTTTATAATTCAGCTTACTGTGGAGACACATGCTGGAACTTTTTACTTTGAAATGTTTTGTAGTTTCTGAGTTATTTAACTTTAACGCCCAATGCATTCTCAATGGCAATAGCACAAACTTTGGCATGCTACTAGTCCTACATACTTACACCTAGAAACCCCATTCAAGCCTACTTAGGTTCATCTTACGGTGGACATGTTTGCCTGAAAAGGAATCTTTAAAATGTTTCATAGTTTTAGAAATATAGTGCTTTCAAATTTGAGAATTTTACAATGGGGCTCAATGGCAGATATTGGCACGTCAAAAAAGCACTTTCACCTAGAAACTCCATTCACACGTTTTATAATTCAGCTTACTGTGGAGACACATGCTGGAACTTTTTACTTTGAAATGTTTTGTAGTTTCTGAGTTATTTAACTTTAGCGCCCAATGCATTCTCAATGGCAATAGCACAAACTTTGGCATGCTACTAGTCCTACATACTTACACCTAGAAACCCCATTCAAGCCTACTTAGGTTCATCTTACGGTGGACATGTTTGCCTGAAAAGGAATCTTTGAAATGTTTCATAGTTTTAGAAATATAGTGCTTTCAAATTTGAGAATTTTACAATGGGGCTCAATGGCAGATATTGGCACGTCAAAAAAGCACTTTCACCTAGAAACTCCATTCACACTTTTTATAATTCAGCTTACTGTGGAGACACATGCTGGAACTTTTTACTTTGAAATGTTTTGTAGTTTCTGAGTTATTTAACTTTAACGCCCAATGCATTCTCAATGGCAATAGCACAAACTTTGGCATGCTACTAGTCCTACATACTTACACCTAGAAACCCCATTCAAGCCTACTTAGGTTCATCTTACGGTGGACATGTTTGCCTGAAAAGGAATCTTTGAAATGTTTCATAGTTTTAGAAATATAGTGCTTTCAAATTTGAGAATTTTACAATGGGGCTCAATGGCAGATATTGGCACGTCAAAAAAGCACTTTCACCTAGAAACTCCATTCACACTTTTTATAATTCAGCTTACTGTGGAGACACATGCTGGAACTTTTTACTTTGAAATGTTTTGTAGTTTCTGAGTTATTTAACTTTAACGCCCAATGCATTCTCAATGGCAATAGCACAAACTTTGGCATGCTACTAGTCCTACATACTTACACCTAGAAACCCCATTCAAGCCTACTTAGGTTCATCTTACGGTGGACATGTTTGCCTGAAAAGGAATCTTTGAAATGTTTCATAGTTTTAGAAATATAGTGCTTTCAAATTTGAGAATTTTACAATGGGGCTCAATGGCAGATATTGGCACGTCAAAAAAGCACTTTCACCTAGAAACTCCATTCACACTTTTTATAATTCAGCTTACTGTGGAGACACATGCTGGAACTTTTTACTTTGAAATGTTTTGTAGTTTCTGAGTTATTTAACTTTAACGCCCAATGCATTCTCAATGGCAATAGCACAAACTTTGGCATGCTACTAGTCCTACATACTTACACCTAGAAACCCCATTCAAGCCTACTTAGGTTCATCTTACGGTGGACATGTTTGCCTGAAAAGGAATCTTTGAAATGTTTCATAGTTTTAGAAATATAGTGCTTTCAAATTTGAGAATTTTACAATGGGGCTCAATGGCAGATATTGGCACGTCAAAAAAGCACTTTCACCTAGAAACTCCATTCACACTTTTTATAATTCAGCTTACTGTGGAGACACATGCTGGAACTTTTTACTTTGAAATGTTTTGTAGTTTCTGAGTTATTTAACTTTAACGCCCAATGCATTCTCAATGGCAATAGCACAAACTTTGGCATGCTACTAGTCCTACATACTTACACCTAGAAACCCCATTCAAGCCTACTTAGGTTCATCTTACGGTGGACATGTTTGCCTGAAAAGGAATCTTTGAAATGTTTCATAGTTTTAGAAATATAGTGCTTTCAAATTTGAGAATTTTACAATGGGGCTCAATGGCAGATATTGGCACGTCAAAAAAGCACTTTCACCTAGAAACTCCATTCACACTTTGTATAATTCAGCTTACTGTGGAGACACATGCTGGAACTTTTTACTTTGAAATGTTTTGTCGTTTCTGAGTTATTTAACTTTAACGCCCAATGCATTCTCAATGGCAATAGCACAAACTTTGGCATGCTACTAGTCCTACATACTTACACCTAGAAACCCCATTCAAGCCTACTTAGGTTCATCTTATGGTGGACATGTTTGCCTGAAAAGGAATCTTTGAAATGTTTCATAGTTTTAGAAATATAGTGCTTTCAAATTTGAGAATTTTACAATGGGGCTCAATGGCAGATATTGGCACGTCAAAAAAGCACTTTCACCTAGAAACTCCATTCACACTTTTTATAATTCAGCTTACTGTGGAGACACATGCTGGAACTTTTTACTTTGAAATGTTTTGTAGTTTCTGAGTTATTTAACTTTAACGCCCAATGCATTCTCAATGGCAATAGCACAAACTTTGGCATGCTACTAGTCCTACATACTTTCACCTAGAAACCCCATTCAAGCCTACTTAGGTTCATCTTACGGTGGACATGTTTGCCTGAAAAGGAATCTTTGAAATGTTTCATAGTTTTAGAAATATAGTGCTTTCAAATTTGAGAATTTTACAATGGGGCTCAATGGCAGATATTGGCACGTCAAAAAAGCACTTTCACCTAGAAACTCCATTCACACTTTTTATAATTCAGCTTACTGTGGAGACACATGCTGGAACTTTTTACTTTGAAATGTTTTGTAGTTTCTGAGTTATTTAACTTTAACGCCCAATGCATTCTCAATGGCAATAGCACAAACTTTGGCATGCTACTAGTCCTACATACTTACACCTAGAAACCCCATTTAAGCCTACTTAGGTTCATCTTACGGTGGACATGTTTGCCTGAAAAGGAATCTTTAAAATGTTTCATAGTTTTAGAAATATAGTGCTTTCAAATTTGAGAATTTTACAATGGGGCTCAATGGCAGATATTGGCACTTCAAAAAAGCACTTTCACCTAGAAACTCCATTCACACTTTTTATAATTCAGCTTACTGTGGAGACACATGCTGGAACTTTTTACTTTGAAATGTGTTGTAGTTTCTGAGTTATTTAACTTTAACGCCCAATGCATTCTCAATGGCAATAGCACAAACTTTGGCATGCTACTAGTCCTACATACTTACACCTAGAAACCCCATTCAAGCCTACTTAGGTTCATCTTACGGTGGACATGTTTGCCTGAAAAGGAATCTTTGAAATGTTTCATAGTTTTAGAAATATAGTGCTTTCAAATTTGAGAATTTTACAATGGGGCTCAATGGCAGATATTGGCACGTCAAAAAAGCACTTTCACCTAGAAACTCCATTCACACGTTTTATAATTCAGCTTACTGTGGAGACACATGCTGGAACTTTTTACTTTGAAATGTTTTGTAGTTTCTGAGTTATTTAACTTTAGCGCCCAATGCATTCTCAATGGCAATAGCACAAACTTTGGCATGCTACTAGTCCTACATACTTACACCTAGAAACCCCATTCAAGCCTACTTAGGTTCATCTTACGGTGGACATGTTTGCCTGAAAAGGAATCTTTGAAATGTTTCATAGTTTTAGAAATATAGTGCTTTCAAATTTGAGAATTTTACAATGGGGCTCAATGGCAGATATTGGCACGTCAAAAAAGCACTTTCACCTAGAAACTCCATTCACACTTTTTATAATTCAGCTTACTGTGGAGACACATGCTGGAACTTTTTACTTTGAAATGTTTTGTAGTTTCTGAGTTATTTAACTTTAACGCCCAATGCATTCTCAATGGCAATAGCACAAACTTTGGCATGCTACTAGTCCTACATACTTACACCTAGAACCCCCATTCAAGCCTACTTAGGTTCATCTTACGGTGGACATGTTTGCCTGAAAAGGAATCTTTGAAATGTTTCATAGTTTTAGAAATATAGTGCTTTCAAATTTGAGAATTTTACAATGGGGCTCAATGGCAGATATTGGCACGTCAAAAAAGCACTTTCACCTAGAAACTCCATTCACACTTTTTATAATTCAGCTTACTGTGGAGACACATGCTGGAACTTTTTACTTTGAAATGTTTTGTAGTTTCTGAGTTATTTAACTTTAACGCCCAATGCATTCTCAATGGCAATAGCACAAACTTTGGCATGCTACTAGTCCTACATACTTACACCTAGAAACCCCATTCAAGCCTACTTAGGTTCATCTTATGGTGGACATGTTTGCCTGAAAAGGAATCTTTGAAATGTTTCATAGTTTTAGAAATATAGTGCTTTCAAATTTGAGAATTTTACAATGGGGCTCAATGGCAGATATTGGCACGTCAAAAAAGCACTTTCACCTAGAAACTCCATTCACACTTTTTATAATTCAGCTTACTGTGGAGACACATGCTGGAACTTTTTACTTTGAAATGTTTTGTAGTTTCTGAGTTATTTAACTTTAACGCCCAATGCATTCTCAATGGCAATAGCACAAACTTTGGCATGCTACTAGTCCTACATACTTACACCTAGAAACCCCATTCAAGCCTACTTAGGTTCATCTTACGGTGGACATGTTTGCCTGAAAAGGAATCTTTAAAATGTTTCATAGTTTTAGAAATATAGTGCTTTCAAATTTGAGAATTTTACAATGGGGCTCAATGGCAGATATTGGCACTTCAAAAAAGCACTTTCACCTAGAAACTCCATTCACACTTTTTATAATTCAGCTTACTGTGGAGACACATGCTGGAACTTTTTACTTTGAAATGTGTTGTAGTTTCTGAGTTATTTAACTTTAACGCCCAATGCGTTCTCAATGGCAATAGCACAAACTTTGGCATGCTACTAGTCCTACATACTTACACCTAGAAACCCCATTCAAGCCTACTTAGGTTCATCTTACAGTGGACATGTTTGCCTGAAAAGGAATCTTTGAAATGTTTCATAGTTTTAGAAATATAGTGCTTTCAAATTTGAGAATTTTACAATGGGGCTCAATGGCAGATATTGGCACGTCAAAAAAGCACTTTCACCTAGAAACTCCATTCACACGTTTTATAATTCAGCTTACTGTGGAGACACATGCTGGAACTTTTTACTTTGAAATGTTTTGTAGTTTCTGAGTTATTTAACTTTAGCGCCCAATGCATTCTCAATGGCAATAGCACAAACTTTGGCATGCTACTAGTCCTACATACTTACACCTAGAAACCCCATTCAAGCCTACTTAGGTTCATCTTACGGTGGACATGTTTGCCTGAAAAGGAATCTTTGAAATGTTTCATAGTTTTAGAAATATAGTGCTTTCAAATTTGAGAATTTTACAATGGGGCTCAATGGCAGATATTGGCACGTCAAAAAAGCACTTTCACCTAGAAACTCCATTCACACTTTTTATAATTCAGCTTACTGTGGAGACACATGCTGGAACTTTTTACTTTGAAATGTTTTGTAGTTTCTGAGTTATTTAACTTTAACGCCCAATGCATTCTCAATGGCAATAGCACAAACTTTGGCATGCTACTAGTCCTACATACTTACACCTAGAACCCCCATTCAAGCCTACTTAGGTTCATCTTACGGTGGACATGTTTGCCTGAAAAGGAATCTTTGAAATGTTTCATAGTTTTAGAAATATAGTGCTTTCAAATTTGAGAATTTTACAATGGGGCTCAATGGCAGATATTGGCACGTCAAAAAAGCACTTTCACCTAGAAACTCCATTCACACTTTTTATAATTCAGCTTACTGTGGAGACACATGCTGGAACTTTTTACTTTGAAATGTTTTGTAGTTTCTGAGTTATTTAACTTTAACGCCCAATGCATTCTCAATGGCAATAGCACAAACTTTGGCATGCTACTAGTCCTACATACTTACACCTAGAAACCCCATTCAAGCCTACTTAGGTTCATCTTATGGTGGACATGTTTGCCTGAAAAGGAATCTTTGAAATGTTTCATAGTTTTAGAAATATAGTGCTTTCAAATTTGAGAATTTTACAATGGGGCTCAATGGCAGATATTGGCACGTCAAAAAAGCACTTTCACCTAGAAACTCCATTCACACTTTTTATAATTCAGCTTACTGTGGAGACACATGCTGGAACTTTTTACTTTGAAATGTTTTGTAGTTTCTGAGTTATTTAACTTTAACGCCCAATGCATTCTCAATGGCAATAGCACAAACTTTGGCATGCTACTAGTCCTACATACTTACACCTAGAAACCCCATTCAAGCCTACTTAGGTTCATCTTACGGTGGACATGTTTGCCTGAAAAGGAATCTTTGAAATGTTTCATAGTTTTAGAAATATAGTGCTTTCAAATTTGAGAATTTTACAATGGGGCTCAATGGCAGATATTGGCACGTCAAAAAAGCACTTTCACCTAGAAACTCCATTCACACTTTTTATAATTCAGCTTACTGTGGAGACACATGCTGGAACTTTTTACTTTGAAATGTTTTGTAGTTTCTGAGTTATTTAACTTTAACGCCCAATGCATTCTCAATGGCAATAGCACAAACTTTGGCATGCTACTAGTCCTACATACTTACACCTAGAAACCCCATTCAAGCCTACTTAGGTTCATCTTACGGTGGACATGTTTGCCTGAAAAGGAATCTTTGAAATGTTTTATAGTTTTAGAAATATAGTGCTTTCAAATTTGAGAATTTTACAATGGGGCTCAATGGCAGATATTGGCACGTCAAAAAAGCACTTTCACCTAGAAACTCCATTCACACTTTTTATAATTCAGCTTACTGTGGAGACACATGCTGGAACTTTTTACTTTGAAATGTTTTGTAGTTTCTGAGTTATTTAACTTTAACGCCCAATGCATTCTCAATGGCAATAGCACAAACTTTGGCATGCTACTAGTCCTACATACTTACACCTAGAAACCCCATTCAAGCCTACTTAGGTTCATCTTACGGTGGACATGTTTGCCTGAAAAGGAATCTTTAAAATGTTTCATAGTTTTAGAAATATAGTGCTTTCAAATTTGAGAATTTTACAATGGGGCTCAATGGCAGATATTGGCACTTCAAAAAAGCACTTTCACCTAGAAACTCCATTCACACTTTTTATAATTCAGCTTACTGTGGAGACACATGCTGGAACTTTTTACTTTGAAATGTGTTGTAGTTTCTGAGTTATTTAACTTTAACGCCCAATGCATTCTCAATGGCAATAGCACAAACTTTGGCATGCTACTAGTCCTACATACTTACACCTAGAAACCCCATTCAAGCCTACTTAGGTTCATCTTACGGTGGACATGTTTGCCTGAAAAGGAATCTTTGAAATGTTTCATAGTTTTAGAAATATAGTGCTTTCAAATTTGAGAATTTTACAATGGGGCTCAATGGCAGATATTGGCACGTCAAAAAAGCACTTTCACCTAGAAACTCCATTCACACGTTTTATAATTCAGCTTACTGTGGAGACACATGCTGGAACTTTTTACTTTGAAATGTTTTGTAGTTTCTGAGTTATTTAACTTTAGCGCCCAATGCATTCTCAATGGCAATAGCACAAACTTTGGCATGCTACTAGTCCTACATACTTACACCTAGAAACCCCATTCAAGCCTACTTAGGTTCATCTTACGGTGGACATGTTTGCCTGAAAAGGAATCTTTGAAATGTTTCATAGTTTTAGAAATATAGTGCTTTCAAATTTGAGAATTTTACAATGGGGCTCAATGGCAGATATTGGCACGTCAAAAAAGCACTTTCACCTAGAAACTCCATTCACACTTTTTATAATTCAGCTTACTGTGGAGACACATGCTGGAACTTTTTACTTTGAAATGTTTTGTAGTTTCTGAGTTATTTAACTTTAACGCCCAATGCATTCTCAATGGCAATAGCACAAACTTTGGCATGCTACTAGTCCTACATACTTACACCTAGAACCCCCATTCAAGCCTACTTAGGTTCATCTTACGGTGGACATGTTTGCCTGAAAAGGAATCTTTGAAATGTTTCATAGTTTTAGAAATATAGTGCTTTCAAATTTGAGAATTTTACAATGGGGCTCAATGGCAGATATTGGCACGTCAAAAAAGCACTTTCACCTAGAAACTCCATTCACACTTTTTATAATTCAGCTTACTGTGGAGACACATGCTGGAACTTTTTACTTTGAAATGTTTTGTAGTTTCTGAGTTATTTAACTTTAACGCCCAATGCATTCTCAATGGCAATAGCACAAACTTTGGCATGCTACTAGTCCTACATACTTACACCTAGAAACCCCATTCAAGCCTACTTAGGTTCATCTTATGGTGGACATGTTTGCCTGAAAAGGAATCTTTGAAATGTTTCATAGTTTTAGAAATATAGTGCTTTCAAATTTGAGAATTTTACAATGGGGCTCAATGGCAGATATTGGCACGTCAAAAAAGCACTTTCACCTAGAAACTCCATTCACACTTTTTATAATTCAGCTTACTGTGGAGACACATGCTGGAACTTTTTACTTTGAAATGTTTTGTAGTTTCTGAGTTATTTAACTTTAGCGCCCAATGCATTCTCAATGGCAATAGCACAAACTTTGGCATGCTACTAGTCCTACATACTTACACCTAGAAACCCCATTCAAGCCTACTTAGGTTCATCTTACGGTGGACATGTTTGCCTGAAAAGGAATCTTTGAAATGTTTCATAGTTTTAGAAATATAGTGCTTTCAAATTTGAGAATTTTACAATGGGGCTCAATGGCAGATATTGGCACGTCAAAAAAGCACTTTCACCTAGAAACTCCATTCACACTTTTTATAATTCAGCTTACTGTGGAGACACATGCTGGAACTTTTTACTTTGAAATGTTTTGTAGTTTCTGAGTTATTTAACTTTAACGCCCAATGCATTCTCAATGGCAATAGCACAAACTTTGGCATGCTACTAGTCCTACATACTTACACCTAGAACCCCCATTCAAGCCTACTTAGGTTCATCTTACGGTGGACATGTTTGCCTGAAAAGGAATCTTTGAAATGTTTCATAGTTTTAGAAATATAGTGCTTTCAAATTTGAGAATTTTACAATGGGGCTCAATGGCAGATATTGGCACGTCAAAAAAGCACTTTCACCTAGAAACTCCATTCACACTTTTTATAATTCAGCTTACTGTGGAGACACATGCTGGAACTTTTTACTTTGAAATGTTTTGTAGTTTCTGAGTTATTTAACTTTAACGCCCAATGCATTCTCAATGGCAATAGCACAAACTTTGGCATGCTACTAGTCCTACATACTTACACCTAGAAACCCCATTCAAGCCTACTTAGGTTCATCTTATGGTGGACATGTTTGCCTGAAAAGGAATCTTTGAAATGTTTCATAGTTTTAGAAATATAGTGCTTTCAAATTTGAGAATTTTACAATGGGGCTCAATGGCAGATATTGGCACGTCAAAAAAGCACTTTCACCTAGAAACTCCATTCACACTTTTTATAATTCAGCTTACTGTGGAGACACATGCTGGAACTTTTTACTTTGAAATGTTTTGTAGTTTCTGAGTTATTTAACTTTAACGCCCAATGCATTCTCAATGGCAATAGCACAAACTTTGGCATGCTACTAGTCCTACATACTTACACCTAGAAACCCCATTCAAGCCTACTTAGGTTCATCTTACGGTGGACATGTTTGCCTGAAAAGGAATCTTTAAAATGTTTCATAGTTTTAGAAATATAGTGCTTTCAAATTTGAGAATTTTACAATGGGGCTCAATGGCAGATATTGGCACTTCAAAAAAGCACTTTCACCTAGAAACTCCATTCACACTTTTTATAATTCAGCTTACTGTGGAGACACATGCTGGAACTTTTTACTTTGAAATGTGTTGTAGTTTCTGAGTTATTTAACTTTAACGCCCAATGCATTCTCAATGGCAATAGCACAAACTTTGGCATGCTACTAGTCCTACATACTTACACCTAGAAACCCCATTCAAGCCTACTTAGGTTCATCTTACGGTGGACATGTTTGCCTGAAAAGGAATCTTTGAAATGTTTCATAGTTTTAGAAATATAGTGCTTTCAAATTTGAGAATTTTACAATGGGGCTCAATGGCAGATATTGGCACGTCAAAAAAGCACTTTCACCTAGAAACTCCATTCACACGTTTTATAATTCAGCTTACTGTGGAGACACATGCTGGAACTTTTTACTTTGAAATGTTTTGTAGTTTCTGAGTTATTTAACTTTAGCGCCCAATGCATTCTCAATGGCAATAGCACAAACTTTGGCATGCTACTAGTCCTACATACTTACACCTAGAAACCCCATTCAAGCCTACTTAGGTTCATCTTACGGTGGACATGTTTGCCTGAAAAGGAATCTTTGAAATGTTTCATAGTTTTAGAAATATAGTGCTTTCAAATTTGAGAATTTTACAATGGGGCTCAATGGCAGATATTGGCACGTCAAAAAAGCACTTTCACCTAGAAACTCCATTCACACTTTTTATAATTCAGCTTACTGTGGAGACACATGCTGGAACTTTTTACTTTGAAATGTTTTGTAGTTTCTGAGTTATTTAACTTTAACGCCCAATGCATTCTCAATGGCAATAGCACAAACTTTGGCATGCTACTAGTCCTACATACTTACACCTAGAACCCCCATTCAAGCCTACTTAGGTTCATCTTACGGTGGACATGTTTGCCTGAAAAGGAATCTTTGAAATGTTTCATAGTTTTAGAAATATAGTGCTTTCAAATTTGAGAATTTTACAATGGGGCTCAATGGCAGATATTGGCACGTCAAAAAAGCACTTTCACCTAGAAACTCCATTCACACTTTTTATAATTCAGCTTACTGTGGAGACACATGCTGGAACTTTTTACTTTGAAATGTTTTGTAGTTTCTGAGTTATTTAACTTTAACGCCCAATGCATTCTCAATGGCAATAGCACAAACTTTGGCATGCTACTAGTCCTACATACTTACACCTAGAAACCCCATTCAAGCCTACTTAGGTTCATCTTATGGTGGACATGTTTGCCTGAAAAGGAATCTTTGAAATGTTTCATAGTTTTAGAAATATAGTGCTTTCAAATTTGAGAATTTTACAATGGGGCTCAATGGCAGATATTGGCACGTCAAAAAAGCACTTTCACCTAGAAACTCCATTCACACTTTTTATAATTCAGCTTACTGTGGAGACACATGCTGGAACTTTTTACTTTGAAATGTTTTGTAGTTTCTGAGTTATTTAACTTTAACGCCCAATGCATTCTCAATGGAAATAGCACAAACTTTGGCATGCTACTAGTCCTACATACTTACACCTAGAAACCCCATTCAAGCCTACTTAGGTTCATCTTACGGTGGGCATGTTTGCCTGAAAAGGAATCTTTGAAATGTTTCATAGTTTTAGAAATATAGTGCTTTCAAATTTGAGAATTTTACAATGGGGCTCAATGGCAGATATTGGCACGTCAAAAAAGCACTTTCACCTAGAAACTCCATTCACACTTTTTATAATTCAGCTTACTGTGGAGACACATGCTGGAACTTTTTACTTTGAAATGTTTTGTAGTTTCTGAGTTATTTAACTTTAACGCCCAATGCATTCTCAATGGCAATAGCACAAACTTTGGCATGCTACTAGTCCTACATACTTACACCTAGAAACCCCATTCAAGCCTACTTAGGTTCATCTTACGGTGGACATGTTTGCCTGAAAAGGAATCTTTGAAATGTTTCATAGTTTTAGAAATATAGTGCTTTCAAATTTGAGAATTTTACAATGGGGCTCAATGGCAGATATTGGCACGTCAAAAAAGCACTTTCACCTAGAAACTCCATTCACACTTTTTATAATTCAGCTTACTGTGGAGACACATGCTGGAACTTTTTACTTTGAAATGTTTTGTAGTTTCTGAGTTATTTAACTTTAACGCCCAATGCATTCTCAATGGCAATAGCACAAACTTTGGCATGCTACTAGTCCTACATACTTACACCTAGAAACCCCATTCAAGCCTACTTAGGTTCATCTTACGGTGGACATGTTTGCCTGAAAAGGAATCTTTGAAATGTTTCATAGTTTTAGAAATATAGTGCTTTCAAATTTGAGAATTTTACAATGGGGCTCAATGGCAGATATTGGCACGTCAAAAAAGCACTTTCACCTAGAAACTCCATTCACACTTTTTATAATTCAGCTTACTGTGGAGACACATGCTGGAACTTTTTACTTTGAAATGTTTTGTAGTTTCTGAGTTATTTAACTTTAACGCCCAATGCATTCTCAATGGCAATAGCACAAACTTTGGCATGCTACTAGTCCTACATACTTACACCTAGAAACCCCATTCAAGCCTACTTAGGTTCATCTTACGGTGGACATGTTTGCCTGAAAAGGAATCTTTGAAATGTTTCATAGTTTTAGAAATATAGTGCTTTCAAATTTGAGAATTTTACAATGGGGCTCAATGGCAGATATTGGCACGTCAAAAAAGCACTTTCACCTAGAAACTCCATTCACACGTTTTATAATTCAGCTTACTGTGGAGACACATGCTGGAACTTTTTACTTTGAAATGTTTTGTAGTTTCTGAGTTATTTAACTTTAGCGCCCAATGCATTCTCAATGGCAATAGCACAAACTTTGGCATGCTACTAGTCCTACATACTTACACCTAGAAACCCCATTCAAGCCTACTTAGGTTCATCTTATGGTGGACATGTTTGCCTGAAAAGGAATCTTTGAAATGTTTCATAGTTTTAGAAATATAGTGCTTTCAAATTTGAGAATTTTACAATGGGGCTCAATGGCAGATATTGGCACGTCAAAAAAGCACTTTCACCTAGAAACTCCATTCACACTTTTTATAATTCAGCTTACTGTGGAGACACATGCTGGAACTTTTTACTTTGAAATGTTTTGTAGTTTCTGAGTTATTTAACTTTAACGCCCAATGCATTCTCAATGGCAATAGCACAAACTTTGGCATGCTACTAGTCCTACATACTTACACCTAGAAACCCCATTCAAGCCTACTTAGGTTCATCTTACGGTGGACATGTTTGCCTGAAAAGGAATCTTTGAAATGTTTCATAGTTTTAGAAATATAGTGCTTTCAAATTTGAGAATTTTACAATGGGGCTCAATGGCAGATATTGGCACGTCAAAAAAGCACTTTCACCTAGAAACTCCATTCACACTTTTTATAATTCAGCTTACTGTGGAGACACATGCTGGAACCTTTTACTTTGAAATGTTTTGTAGTTTCTGAGTTATTTAACTTTAACGCCCAATGCATTCTCAATGGCAATAGCACAAACTTTGGCATGCTACTAGTCCTACATACTTACACCTAGAAACCCCATTCAAGCCTACTTAGGTTCATCTTACGGTGGACATGTTTGCCTGAAAAGGAATCTTTGAAATGTTTCATAGTTTTAGAAATATAGTGCTTTCAAATTTGAGAATTTTACAATGGGGCTCAATGGCAGATATTGGCACGTCAAAAAAGCACTTTCACCTAGAAACTCCATTCACACTTTTTATAATTCAGCTTACTGTGGAGACACATGCTGGAACTTTTTACTTTGAAATGTTTTGTAGTTTCTGAGTTATTTAACTTTAACGCCCAATGCATTCTCAATGGCAATAGCACAAACTTTGGCATGCTACTAGTCCTACATACTTACACCTAGAAACCCCATTCAAGCCTACTTAGGTTCATCTTACGGTGGACATGTTTGCCTGAAAAGGAATCTTTGAAATGTTTCATAGTTTTAGAAATATAGTGCTTTCAAATTTGAGAATTTTACAATGGGGCTCAATGGCAGATATTGGCACGTCAAAAAAGCACTTTCACCTAGAAACTCCATTCACACTTTTTATAATTCAGCTTACTGTGGAGACACATGCTGGAACTTTTTACTTTGAAATGTTTTGTAGTTTCTGAGTTATTTAACTTTAACGCCCAATGCATTCTCAATGGCAATAGCACAAACTTTGGCATGCTACTAGTCCTACATACTTACACCTAGAAACCCCATTCAAGCCTACTTAGGTTCATCTTACGGTGGACATGTTTGCCTGAAAAGGAATCTTTGAAATGTTTCATAGTTTTAGAAATATAGTGCTTTCAAATTTGAGAATTTTACAATGGGGCTCAATGGCAGATATTGGCACGTCAAAAAAGCACTTTCACCTAGAAACTCCATTCACACTTTGTATAATTCAGCTTACTGTGGAGACACATGCTGGAACTTTTTACTTTGAAATGTTTTGTAGTTTCTGAGTTATTTAACTTTAACGCCCAATGCATTCTCAATGGCAATAGCACAAACTTTGGCATGCTACTAGTCCTACATACTTACACCTAGAAACCCCATTCAAGCCTACTTAGGTTCATCTTACGGTGGACATGTTTGCCTGAAAAGGAATCTTTTAAATGTTTCATAGTTTTAGAAATATAGTGCTTTCAAATTTGAGAATTTTACAATGGGGCTCAATGGCAGATATTGGCACGTCAAAAAAGCACTTTCACCTAGAAACTCCATTCACACTTTTTATAATTCAGCTTACTGTGGAGACACATGCTGGAACCTTTTACTTTGAAATGTTTTGTAGTTTCTGAGTTATTTAACTTTAACGCCCAATGCATTCTCAATGGCAATAGCACAAACTTTGGCATGCTACTAGTCCTACATACTTACACCTAGAAACCCCATTCAAGCCTACTTAGGTTCATCTTACGGTGGACATGTTTGCCTGAAAAGGAATCTTTGAAATGTTTCATAGTTTTAGAAATATAGTGCTTTCAAATTTGAGAATTTTACAATGGGGCTCAATGGCAGATATTGGCACGTCAAAAAAGCACTTTCACCTAGAAACTCCATTCACACTTTTTATAATTCAGCTTACTGTGGAGACACATGCTGGAACTTTTTACTTTGAAATGTTTTGTAGTTTCTGAGTTATTTAACTTTAACGCCCAATGCATTCTCAATGGCAATAGCACAAACTTTGGCATGCTACTAGTCCTACATACTTACACCTAGAAACCCCATTCAAGCCTACTTAGGTTCATCTTACGGTGGACATGTTTGCCTGAAAAGGAATCTTTGAAATGTTTCATAGTTTTAGAAATATAGTGCTTTCAAATTTGAGAATTTTACAATGGGGCTCAATGGCAGATATTGGCACGTCAAAAAAGCACTTTCACCTAGAAACTCCATTCACACTTTTTATAATTCAGCTTACTGTGGAGACACATGCTGGAACTTTTTACTTTGAAATGTTTTGTAGTTTCTGAGTTATTTAACTTTAACGCCCAATGCATTCTCAATGGCAATAGCACAAACTTTGGCATGCTACTAGTCCTACATACTTACACCTAGAAACCCCATTCAAGCCTACTTAGGTTCATCTTACGGTGGACATGTTTGCCTGAAAAGGAATCTTTGAAATGTTTCATAGTTTTAGAAATATAGTGCTTTCAAATTTGAGAATTTTACAATGGGGCTCAATGGCAGATATTGGCACGTCAAAAAAGCACTTTCACCTAGAAACTCCATTCACACTTTGTATAATTCAGCTTACTGTGGAGACACATGCTGGAACTTTTTACTTTGAAATGTTTTGTAGTTTCTGAGTTATTTAACTTTAACGCCCAATGCATTCTCAATGGCAATAGCACAAACTTTGGCATGCTACTAGTCCTACATACTCACACCTAGAAACCCCATTCAAGCCTACTTAGGTTCATCTTATGGTGGACATGTTTGCCTGAAAAGGAATCTTTGAAATGTTTCATAGTTTTAGAAATATAGTGCTTTCAAATTTGAGAATTTTACAATGGGGCTCAATGGCAGATATTGGCACGTCAAAAAAGCACTTTCACCTAGAAACTCCATTCACACTTTTTATAATTCAGCTTACTGTGGAGACACATGCTGGAACTTTTTACTTTGAAATGTTTTGTAGTTTCTGAGTTATTTAACTTTAACGCCCGATGCATTCTCAATGGCAATAGCACAAACTTTGGCATGCTACTAGTCCTACATACTTACACCTAGAAACCCCATTCAAGCCTACTTAGGTTCATCTTACGGTGGACATGTTTGCCTGAAAAGGAATCTTTGAAATGTTTCATAGTTTTAGAAATATAGTGCTTTCAAATTTGAGAATTTTACAATGGGGCTCAATGGCAGATATTGGCACGTCAAAAAAGCACTTTCACCTAGAAACTCCATTCACACTTTTTATAATTCAGCTTACTGTGGAGACACATGCTGGAACTTTTTACTTTGAAATGTTTTGTAGTTTCTGAGTTATTTAACTTTAACGCCCAATGCATTCTCAATGGCAATAGCACAAACTTTGGCATGCTACTAGTCCTACATACTTACACCTAGAAACCCCATTCAAGCCTACTTAGGTTCATCTTACGGTGGACATGTTTGCCTGAAAAGGAATCTTTAAAATGTTTCATAGTTTTAGAAATATAGTGCTTTCAAATTTGAGAATTTTACAATGGGGCTCAATGGCAGATATTGGCACTTCAAAAAAGCACTTTCACCTAGAAACTCCATTCACACTTTTTATAATTCAGCTTACTGTGGAGACACATGCTGGAACTTTTTACTTTGAAATGTGTTGTAGTTTCTGAGTTATTTAACTTTAACGCCCAATGCATTCTCAATGGCAATAGCACAAACTTTGGCATGCTACTAGTCCTACATACTTACACCTAGAAACCCCATTCAAGCCTACTTAGGTTCATCTTACGGTGGACATGTTTGCCTGAAAAGGAATCTTTGAAATGTTTCATAGTTTTAGAAATATAGTGCTTTCAAATTTGAGAATTTTACAATGGGGCTCAATGGCAGATATTGGCACGTCAAAAAAGCACTTTCACCTAGAAACTCCATTCACACGTTTTATAATTCAGCTTACTGTGGAGACACATGCTGGAACTTTTTACTTTGAAATGTTTTGTAGTTTCTGAGTTATTTAACTTTAGCGCCCAATGCATTCTCAATGGCAATAGCACAAACTTTGGCATGCTACTAGTCCTACATACTTACACCTAGAAACCCCATTCAAGCCTACTTAGGTTCATCTTACGGTGGACATGTTTGCCTGAAAAGGAATCTTTGAAATGTTTCATAGTTTTAGAAATATAGTGCTTTCAAATTTGAGAATTTTACAATGGGGCTCAATGGCAGATATTGGCACGTCAAAAAAGCACTTTCACCTAGAAAGTCCATTCACACTTTTTATAATTCAGCTTACTGTGGAGACACATGCTGGAACTTTTTACTTTGAAATGTTTTGTAGTTTCTGAGTTATTTAACTTTAACGCCCAATGCATTCTCAATGGCAATAGCACAAACTTTGGCATGCCTACTAGTCCTACATACTTACACCTAGAAACCCCATTCAAGCCTACTTAGGTTCATCTTACGGTGGACATGTTTGCCTGAAAAGGAATCTTTGAAATGTTTCATAGTTTTAGAAATATAGTGCTTTCAAATTTGAGAATTTTACAATGGGGCTCAATGGCAGATATTGGCACGTCAAAAAAGCACTTTCACCTAGAAACTCCATTCACACTTTTTATAATTCAGCTTACTGTGGAGACACATGCTGGAACTTTTTACTTTGAAATGTTTTGTAGTTTCTGAGTTATTTAACTTTAACGCCCAATGCATTCTCAATGGCAATAGCACAAACTTTGGCATGCTACTAGTCCTACATACTTACACCTAGAAACCCCATTCAAGCCTACTTAGGTTCATCTTACGGTGGACATGTTTGCCTGAAAAGTAATCTTTGAAATGTTTCATAGTTTTAGAAATATAGTGCTTTCAAATTTGAGAATTTTACAATGGGGCTCAATGGCAGATATTGGCACGTCAAAAAAGCACTTTCACCTAGAAACTCCATTCACACTTTGTATAATTCAGCTTACTGTGGAGACACATGCTGGAACTTTTTACTTTGAAATGTTTTGTAGTTTCTGAGTTATTTAACTTTAACGCCCAATGCATTCTCAATGGCAATAGCACAAACTTTGGCATGCTACTAGTCCTACATACTCACACCTAGAAACCCCATTCAAGCCTACTTAGGTTCATCTTATGGTGGACATGTTTGCCTGAAAAGGAATCTTTGAAATGTTTCATAGTTTTAGAAATATAGTGCTTTCAAATTTGAGAATTTTACAATGGGGCTCAATGGCAGATATTGGCACGTCAAAAAAGCACTTTCACCTAGAAACTCCATTCACACTTTTTATAATTCAGCTTACTGTGGAGACACATGCTGGAACTTTTTACTTTGAAATGTTTTGTAGTTTCTGAGTTATTTAACTTTAACGCCCGATGCATTCTCAATGGCAATAGCACAAACTTTGGCATGCTACTAGTCCTACATACTTACACCTAGAAACCCCATTCAAGCCTACTTAGGTTCATCTTACGGTGGACATGTTTGCCTGAAAAGGAATCTTTGAAATGTTTCATAGTTTTAGAAATATAGTGCTTTCAAATTTGAGAATTTTACAATGGGGCTCAATGGCAGATATTGGCACGTCAAAAAAGCACTTTCACCTAGAAACTCCATTCACACTTTTTATAATTCAGCTTACTGTGGAGACACATGCTGGAACTTTTTACTTTGAAATGTTTTGTAGTTTCTGAGTTATTTAACTTTAACGCCCAATGCATTCTCAATGGCAATAGCACAAACTTTGGCATGCTACTAGTCCTACATACTTACACCTAGAAACCCCATTCAAGCCTACTTAGGTTCATCTTATGGTGGACATGTTTGCCTGAAAAGGAATCTTTGAAATGTTTCATAGTTTTAGAAATATAGTGCTTTCAAATTTGAGAATTTTACAATGGGGCTCAATGGCAGATATTGGCACGTCAAAAAAGCACTTTCACCTAGAAACTCCATTCACACTTTTTATAATTCAGCTTACTGTGGAGACACATGCTGGAACTTTTTACTTTGAAATGTTTTGTAGTTTCTGAGTTATTTAACTTTAACGCCCAATGCATTCTCAATGGCAATAGCACAAACTTTGGCATGCTACTAGTCCTACATACTTACACCTAGAAACCCCATTCAAGCCTACTTAGGTTCATCTTACGGTGGACATGTTTGCCTGAAAAGGAATCTTTGAAATGTTTCATAGTTTTAGAAATATAGTGCTTTCAAATTTGAGAATTTTACAATGGGGCTCAATGGCAGATATTGGCACGTCAAAAAAGCACTTTCACCTAGAAACTCCATTCACACTTTTTATAATTCAGCTTACTGTGGAGACACATGCTGGAACTTTTTACTTTGAAATGTTTTGTAGTTTCTGAGTTATTTAACTTTAACGCCCAATGCATTCTCAATGGCAATAGCACAAACTTTGGCATGCTACTAGTCCTACATACTTACACCTAGAAACCCCATTCAAGCCTACTTAGGTTCATCTTACGGTGGACATGTTTGCCTGAAAAGGAATCTTTAAAATGTTTCATAGTTTTAGAAATATAGTGCTTTCAAATTTGAGAATTTTACAATGGGGCTCAATGGCAGATATTGGCACTTCAAAAAAGCACTTTCACCTAGAAACTCCATTCACACTTTTTATAATTCAGCTTACTGTGGAGACACATGCTGGAACTTTTTACTTTGAAATGTGTTGTAGTTTCTGAGTTATTTAACTTTAACGCCCAATGCATTCTCAATGGCAATAGCACAAACTTTGGCATGCTACTAGTCCTACATACTTACACCTAGAAACCCCATTCAAGCCTACTTAGGTTCATCTTACGGTGGACATGTTTGCCTGAAAAGGAATCTTTGAAATGTTTCATAGTTTTAGAAATATAGTGCTTTCAAATTTGAGAATTTTACAATGGGGCTCAATGGCAGATATTGGCACGTCAAAAAAGCACTTTCACCTAGAAACTCCATTCACACGTTTTATAATTCAGCTTACTGTGGAGACACATGCTGGAACTTTTTACTTTGAAATGTTTTGTAGTTTCTGAGTTATTTAACTTTAACGCCCAATGCATTCTCAATGGCAATAGCACAAACTTTGGCATGCTACTAGTCCTACATACTTACACCTAGAAACCCCATTCAAGCCTACTTAGGTTCATCTTACGGTGGACATGTTTGCCTGAAAAGGAATCTTTGAAATGTTTCATAGTTTTAGAAATATAGTGCTTTCAAATTTGAGAATTTTACAATGGGGCTCAATGGCAGATATTGGCACGTCAAAAAAGCACTTTCACCTAGAAACTCCATTCACACGTTTTATAATTCAGCTTACTGTGGAGACACATGCTGGAACTTTTTACTTTGAAATGTTTTGTAGTTTCTGAGTTATTTAACTTTAGCGCCCAATGCATTCTCAATGGCAATAGCACAAACTTTGGCATGCTACTAGTCCTACATACTTACACCTAGAAACCCCATTCAAGCCTACTTAGGTTCATCTTATGGTGGACATGTTTGCCTGAAAAGGAATCTTTGAAATGTTTCATAGTTTTAGAAATATAGTGCTTTCAAATTTGAGAATTTTACAATGGGGCTCAATGGCAGATATTGGCACGTCAAAAAAGCACTTTCACCTAGAAACTCCATTCACACTTTTTATAATTCAGCTTACTGTGGAGACACATGCTGGAACTTTTTACTTTGAAATGTTTTGTAGTTTCTGAGTTATTTAACTTTAACGCCCAATGCATTCTCAATGGCAATAGCACAAACTTTGGCATGCTACTAGTCCTACATACTTACACCTAGAAACCCCATTCAAGCCTACTTAGGTTCATCTTATGGTGGACATGTTTGCCTGAAAAGGAATCTTTGAAATGTTTCATAGTTTTAGAAATATAGTGCTTTCAAATTTGAGAATTTTACAATGGGGCTCAATGGCAGATATTGGCACGTCAAAAAAGCACTTTCACCTAGAAACTCCATTCACACTTTTTATAATTCAGCTTACTGTGGAGACACATGCTGGAACTTTTTACTTTGAAATGTTTTGTAGTTTCTGAGTTATTTAACTTTAACGCCCAATGCATTCTCAATGGCAATAGCACAAACTTTGGCATGCTACTAGTCCTACATACTTACACCTAGAAACCCCATTCAAGCCTACTTAGGTTCATCTTACGGTGGACATGTTTGCCTGAAAAGGAATCTTTGAAATGTTTCATAGTTTTAGAAATATAGTGCTTTCAAATTTGAGAATTTTACAATGGGGCTCAATGGCAGATATTGGCACGTCAAAAAAGCACTTTCACCTAGAAACTCCATTCACACTTTTTATAATTCAGCTTACTGTGGAGACACATGCTGGAACTTTTTACTTTGAAATGTTTTGTAGTTTCTGAGTTATTTAACTTTAACGCCCAATGCATTCTCAATGGCAATAGCACAAACTTTGGCATGCTACTAGTCCTACATACTTACACCTAGAAACCCCATTCAAGCCTACTTAGGTTCATCTTACGGTGGACATGTTTGCCTGAAAAGGAATCTTTAAAATGTTTCATAGTTTTAGAAATATAGTGCTTTCAAATTTGAGAATTTTACAATGGGGCTCAATGGCAGATATTGGCACTTCAAAAAAGCACTTTCACCTAGAAACTCCATTCACACTTTTTATAATTCAGCTTACTGTGGAGACACATGCTGGAACTTTTTACTTTGAAATGTGTTGTAGTTTCTGAGTTATTTAACTTTAACGCCCAATGCATTCTCAATGGCAATAGCACAAACTTTGGCATGCTACTAGTCCTACATACTTACACCTAGAAACCCCATTCAAGCCTACTTAGGTTCATCTTACGGTGGACATGTTTGCCTGAAAAGGAATCTTTGAAATGTTTCATAGTTTTAGAAATATAGTGCTTTCAAATTTGAGAATTTTACAATGGGGCTCAATGGCAGATATTGGCACGTCAAAAAAGCACTTTCACCTAGAAACTCCATTCACACGTTTTATAATTCAGCTTACTGTGGAGACACATGCTGGAACTTTTTACTTTGAAATGTTTTGTAGTTTCTGAGTTATTTAACTTTAACGCCCAATGCATTCTCAATGGCAATAGCACAAACTTTGGCATGCTACTAGTCCTACATACTTACACCTAGAAACCCCATTCAAGCCTACTTAGGTTCATCTTACGGTGGACATGTTTGCCTGAAAAGGAATCTTTGAAATGTTTCATAGTTTTAGAAATATAGTGCTTTCAAATTTGAGAATTTTACAATGGGGCTCAATGGCAGATATTGGCACGTCAAAAAAGCACTTTCACCTAGAAACTCCATTCACACGTTTTATAATTCAGCTTACTGTGGAGACACATGCTGGAACTTTTTACTTTGAAATGTTTTGTAGTTTCTGAGTTATTTAACTTTAGCGCCCAATGCATTCTCAATGGCAATAGCACAAACTTTGGCATGCTACTAGTCCTACATACTTACACCTAGAAACCCCATTCAAGCCTACTTAGGTTCATCTTATGGTGGACATGTTTGCCTGAAAAGGAATCTTTGAAATGTTTCATAGTTTTAGAAATATAGTGCTTTCAAATTTGAGAATTTTACAATGGGGCTCAATGGCAGATATTGGCACGTCAAAAAAGCACTTTCACCTAGAAACTCCATTCACACTTTTTATAATTCAGCTTACTGTGGAGACACATGCTGGAACTTTTTACTTTGAAATGTTTTGTAGTTTCTGAGTTATTTAACTTTAACGCCCAATGCATTCTCAATGGCAATAGCACAAACTTTGGCATGCTACTAGTCCTACATACTTACACCTAGAAACCCCATTCAAGCCTACTTAGGTTCATCTTACGGTGGACATGTTTGCCTGAAAAGGAATCTTTGAAATGTTTCATAGTTTTAGAAATATAGTGCTTTCAAATTTGAGAATTTTACAATGGGGCTCAATGGCAGATATTGGCACGTCAAAAAAGCACTTTCACCTAGAAACTCCATTCACACTTTTTATAATTCAGCTTACTGTGGAGACACATGCTGGAACCTTTTACTTTGAAATGTTTTGTAGTTTCTGAGTTATTTAACTTTAACGCCCAATGCATTCTCAATGGCAATAGCACAAACTTTGGCATGCTACTAGTCCTACATACTTACACCTAGAAACCCCATTCAAGCCTACTTAGGTTCATCTTACGGTGGACATGTTTGCCTGAAAAGGAATCTTTGAAATGTTTCATAGTTTTAGAAATATAGTGCTTTCAAATTTGAGAATTTTACAATGGGGCTCAATGGCAGATATTGGCACGTCAAAAAAGCACTTTCACCTAGAAACTCCATTCACACTTTTTATAATTCAGCTTACTGTGGAGACACATGCTGGAACTTTTTACTTTGAAATGTTTTGTAGTTTCTGAGTTATTTAACTTTAACGCCCAATGCATTCTCAATGGCAATAGCACAAACTTTGGCATGCTACTAGTCCTACATACTTACACCTAGAAACCCCATTCAAGCCTACTTAGGTTCATCTTACGGTGGACATGTTTGCCTGAAAAGGAATCTTTGAAATGTTTCATAGTTTTAGAAATATAGTGCTTTCAAATTTGAGAATTTTACAATGGGGCTCAATGGCAGATATTGGCACGTCAAAAAAGCACTTTCACCTAGAAACTCCATTCACACTTTTTATAATTCAGCTTACTGTGGAGACACATGCTGGAACTTTTTACTTTGAAATGTTTTGTAGTTTCTGAGTTATTTAACTTTAACGCCCAATGCATTCTCAATGGCAATAGCACAAACTTTGGCATGCTACTAGTCCTACATACTTACACCTAGAAACCCCATTCAAGCCTACTTAGGTTCATCTTACGGTGGACATGTTTGCCTGAAAAGGAATCTTTGAAATGTTTCATAGTTTTAGAAATATAGTGCTTTCAAATTTGAGAATTTTACAATGGGGCTCAATGGCAGATATTGGCACGTCAAAAAAGCACTTTCACCTAGAAACTCCATTCACACTTTGTATAATTCAGCTTACTGTGGAGACACATGCTGGAACTTTTTACTTTGAAATGTTTTGTAGTTTCTGAGTTATTTAACTTTAACGCCCAATGCATTCTCAATGGCAATAGCACAAACTTTGGCATGCTACTAGTCCTACATACTTACACCTAGAAACCCCATTCAAGCCTACTTAGGTTCATCTTACGGTGGACATGTTTGCCTGAAAAGGAATCTTTTAAATGTTTCATAGTTTTAGAAATATAGTGCTTTCAAATTTGAGAATTTTACAATGGGGCTCAATGGCAGATATTGGCACGTCAAAAAAGCACTTTCACCTAGAAACTCCATTCACACTTTTTATAATTCAGCTTACTGTGGAGACACATGCTGGAACCTTTTACTTTGAAATGTTTTGTAGTTTCTGAGTTATTTAACTTTAACGCCCAATGCATTCTCAATGGCAATAGCACAAACTTTGGCATGCTACTAGTCCTACATACTTACACCTAGAAACCCCATTCAAGCCTACTTAGGTTCATCTTACGGTGGACATGTTTGCCTGAAAAGGAATCTTTGAAATGTTTCATAGTTTTAGAAATATAGTGCTTTCAAATTTGAGAATTTTACAATGGGGCTCAATGGCAGATATTGGCACGTCAAAAAAGCACTTTCACCTAGAAACTCCATTCACACTTTTTATAATTCAGCTTACTGTGGAGACACATGCTGGAACTTTTTACTTTGAAATGTTTTGTAGTTTCTGAGTTATTTAACTTTAACGCCCAATGCATTCTCAATGGCAATAGCACAAACTTTGGCATGCTACTAGTCCTACATACTTACACCTAGAAACCCCATTCAAGCCTACTTAGGTTCATCTTACGGTGGACATGTTTGCCTGAAAAGGAATCTTTGAAATGTTTCATAGTTTTAGAAATATAGTGCTTTCAAATTTGAGAATTTTACAATGGGGCTCAATGGCAGATATTGGCACGTCAAAAAAGCACTTTCACCTAGAAACTCCATTCACACTTTTTATAATTCAGCTTACTGTGGAGACACATGCTGGAACTTTTTACTTTGAAATGTTTTGTAGTTTCTGAGTTATTTAACTTTAACGCCCAATGCATTCTCAATGGCAATAGCACAAACTTTGGCATGCTACTAGTCCTACATACTTACACCTAGAAACCCCATTCAAGCCTACTTAGGTTCATCTTACGGTGGACATGTTTGCCTGAAAAGGAATCTTTGAAATGTTTCATAGTTTTAGAAATATAGTGCTTTCAAATTTGAGAATTTTACAATGGGGCTCAATGGCAGATATTGGCACGTCAAAAAAGCACTTTCACCTAGAAACTCCATTCACACTTTGTATAATTCAGCTTACTGTGGAGACACATGCTGGAACTTTTTACTTTGAAATGTTTTGTAGTTTCTGAGTTATTTAACTTTAACGCCCAATGCATTCTCAATGGCAATAGCACAAACTTTGGCATGCTACTAGTCCTACATACTCACACCTAGAAACCCCATTCAAGCCTACTTAGGTTCATCTTATGGTGGACATGTTTGCCTGAAAAGGAATCTTTGAAATGTTTCATAGTTTTAGAAATATAGTGCTTTCAAATTTGAGAATTTTACAATGGGGCTCAATGGCAGATATTGGCACGTCAAAAAAGCACTTTCACCTAGAAACTCCATTCACACTTTTTATAATTCAGCTTACTGTGGAGACACATGCTGGAACTTTTTACTTTGAAATGTTTTGTAGTTTCTGAGTTATTTAACTTTAACGCCCGATGCATTCTCAATGGCAATAGCACAAACTTTGGCATGCTACTAGTCCTACATACTTACACCTAGAAACCCCATTCAAGCCTACTTAGGTTCATCTTACGGTGGACATGTTTGCCTGAAAAGGAATCTTTGAAATGTTTCATAGTTTTAGAAATATAGTGCTTTCAAATTTGAGAATTTTACAATGGGGCTCAATGGCAGATATTGGCACGTCAAAAAAGCACTTTCACCTAGAAACTCCATTCACACTTTTTATAATTCAGCTTACTGTGGAGACACATGCTGGAACTTTTTACTTTGAAATGTTTTGTAGTTTCTGAGTTATTTAACTTTAACGCCCAATGCATTCTCAATGGCAATAGCACAAACTTTGGCATGCTACTAGTCCTACATACTTACACCTAGAAACCCCATTCAAGCCTACTTAGGTTCATCTTACGGTGGACATGTTTGCCTGAAAAGGAATCTTTAAAATGTTTCATAGTTTTAGAAATATAGTGCTTTCAAATTTGAGAATTTTACAATGGGGCTCAATGGCAGATATTGGCACTTCAAAAAAGCACTTTCACCTAGAAACTCCATTCACACTTTTTATAATTCAGCTTACTGTGGAGACACATGCTGGAACTTTTTACTTTGAAATGTGTTGTAGTTTCTGAGTTATTTAACTTTAACGCCCAATGCATTCTCAATGGCAATAGCACAAACTTTGGCATGCTACTAGTCCTACATACTTACACCTAGAAACCCCATTCAAGCCTACTTAGGTTCATCTTACGGTGGACATGTTTGCCTGAAAAGGAATCTTTGAAATGTTTCATAGTTTTAGAAATATAGTGCTTTCAAATTTGAGAATTTTACAATGGGGCTCAATGGCAGATATTGGCACGTCAAAAAAGCACTTTCACCTAGAAACTCCATTCACACGTTTTATAATTCAGCTTACTGTGGAGACACATGCTGGAACTTTTTACTTTGAAATGTTTTGTAGTTTCTGAGTTATTTAACTTTAGCGCCCAATGCATTCTCAATGGCAATAGCACAAACTTTGGCATGCTACTAGTCCTACATACTTACACCTAGAAACCCCATTCAAGCCTACTTAGGTTCATCTTACGGTGGACATGTTTGCCTGAAAAGGAATCTTTGAAATGTTTCATAGTTTTAGAAATATAGTGCTTTCAAATTTGAGAATTTTACAATGGGGCTCAATGGCAGATATTGGCACGTCAAAAAAGCACTTTCACCTAGAAAGTCCATTCACACTTTTTATAATTCAGCTTACTGTGGAGACACATGCTGGAACTTTTTACTTTTAAATGTTTTGTAGTTTCTGAGTTATTTAACTTTAACGCCCAATGCATTCTCAATGGCAATAGCACAAACTTTGGCATGCCTACTAGTCCTACATACTTACACCTAGAAACCCCATTCAAGCCTACTTAGGTTCATCTTACGGTGGACATGTTTGCCTGAAAAGGAATCTTTGAAATGTTTCATAGTTTTAGAAATATAGTGCTTTCAAATTTGAGAATTTTACAATGGGGCTCAATGGCAGATATTGGCACGTCAAAAAAGCACTTTCACCTAGAAACTCCATTCACACTTTTTATAATTCAGCTTACTGTGGAGACACATGCTGGAACTTTTTACTTTGAAATGTTTTGTAGTTTCTGAGTTATTTAACTTTAACGCCCAATGCATTCTCAATGGCAATAGCACAAACTTTGGCATGCTACTAGTCCTACATACTTACACCTAGAAACCCCATTCAAGCCTACTTAGGTTCATCTTACGGTGGACATGTTTGCCTGAAAAGGAATCTTTGAAATGTTTCATAGTTTTAGAAATATAGTGCTTTCAAATTTGAGAATTTTACAATGGGGCTCAATGGCAGATATTGGCACGTCAAAAAAGCACTTTCACCTAGAAACTCCATTCACACTTTGTATAATTCAGCTTACTGTGGAGACACATGCTGGAACTTTTTACTTTGAAATGTTTTGTAGTTTCTGAGTTATTTAACTTTAACGCCCAATGCATTCTCAATGGCAATAGCACAAACTTTGGCATGCTACTAGTCCTACATACTCACACCTAGAAACCCCATTCAAGCCTACTTAGGTTCATCTTATGGTGGACATGTTTGCCTGAAAAGGAATCTTTGAAATGTTTCATAGTTTTAGAAATATAGTGCTTTCAAATTTGAGAATTTTACAATGGGGCTCAATGGCAGATATTGGCACGTCAAAAAAGCACTTTCACCTAGAAACTCCATTCACACTTTTTATAATTCAGCTTACTGTGGAGACACATGCTGGAACTTTTTACTTTGAAATGTTTTGTAGTTTCTGAGTTATTTAACTTTAACGCCCGATGCATTCTCAATGGCAATAGCACAAACTTTGGCATGCTACTAGTCCTACATACTTACACCTAGAAACCCCATTCAAGCCTACTTAGGTTCATCTTACGGTGGACATGTTTGCCTGAAAAGGAATCTTTGAAATGTTTCATAGTTTTAGAAATATAGTGCTTTCAAATTTGAGAATTTTACAATGGGGCTCAATGGCAGATATTGGCACGTCAAAAAAGCACTTTCACCTAGAAACTCCATTCACACTTTTTATAATTCAGCTTACTGTGGAGACACATGCTGGAACTTTTTACTTTGAAATGTTTTGTAGTTTCTGAGTTATTTAACTTTAACGCCCAATGCATTCTCAATGGCAATAGCACAAACTTTGGCATGCTACTACTACTAGTCCTACATACTTACACCTAGAAACCCCATTCAAGCCTACTTAGGTTCATCTTATGGTGGACATGTTTGCCTGAAAAGGAATCTTTGAAATGTTTCATAGTTTTAGAAATATAGTGCTTTCAAATTTGAGAATTTTACAATGGGGCTCAATGGCAGATATTGGCACGTCAAAAAAGCACTTTCACCTAGAAACTCCATTCACACTTTTTATAATTCAGCTTACTGTGGAGACACATGCTGGAACTTTTTACTTTGAAATGTTTTGTAGTTTCTGAGTTATTTAACTTTAACGCCCAATGCATTCTCAATGGCAATAGCACAAACTTTGGCATGCTACTAGTCCTACATACTTACACCTAGAAACCCCATTCAAGCCTACTTAGGTTCATCTTACGGTGGACATGTTTGCCTGAAAAGGAATCTTTGAAATGTTTCATAGTTTTAGAAATATAGTGCTTTCAAATTTGAGAATTTTACAATGGGGCTCAATGGCAGATATTGGCACGTCAAAAAAGCACTTTCACCTAGAAACTCCATTCACACTTTTTATAATTCAGCTTACTGTGGAGACACATGCTGGAACTTTTTACTTTGAAATGTTTTGTAGTTTCTGAGTTATTTAACTTTAACGCCCAATGCATTCTCAATGGCAATAGCACAAACTTTGGCATGCTACTAGTCCTACATACTTACACCTAGAAACCCCATTCAAGCCTACTTAGGTTCATCTTACGGTGGACATGTTTGCCTGAAAAGGAATCTTTAAAATGTTTCATAGTTTTAGAAATATAGTGCTTTCAAATTTGAGAATTTTACAATGGGGCTCAATGGCAGATATTGGCACTTCAAAAAAGCACTTTCACCTAGAAACTCCATTCACACTTTTTATAATTCAGCTTACTGTGGAGACACATGCTGGAACTTTTTACTTTGAAATGTGTTGTAGTTTCTGAGTTATTTAACTTTAACGCCCAATGCATTCTCAATGGCAATAGCACAAACTTTGGCATGCTACTAGTCCTACATACTTACACCTAGAAACCCCATTCAAGCCTACTTAGGTTCATCTTACGGTGGACATGTTTGCCTGAAAAGGAATCTTTGAAATGTTTCATAGTTTTAGAAATATAGTGCTTTCAAATTTGAGAATTTTACAATGGGGCTCAATGGCAGATATTGGCACGTCAAAAAAGCACTTTCACCTAGAAACTCCATTCACACGTTTTATAATTCAGCTTACTGTGGAGACACATGCTGGAACTTTTTACTTTGAAATGTTTTGTAGTTTCTGAGTTATTTAACTTTAGCGCCCAATGCATTCTCAATGGCAATAGCACAAACTTTGGCATGCTACTAGTCCTACATACTTACACCTAGAAACCCCATTCAAGCCTACTTAGGTTCATCTTACGGTGGACATGTTTGCCTGAAAAGGAATCTTTGAAATGTTTCATAGTTTTAGAAATATAGTGCTTTCAAATTTGAGAATTTTACAATGGGGCTCAATGGCAGATATTGGCACGTCAAAAAAGCACTTTCACCTAGAAACTCCATTCACACTTTTTATAATTCAGCTTACTGTGGAGACACATGCTGGAACTTTTTACTTTGAAATGTTTTGTAGTTTCTGAGTTATTTAACTTTAACGCCCAATGCATTCTCAATGGCAATAGCACAAACTTTGGCATGCTACTAGTCCTACATACTTACACCTAGAAACCCCATTCAAGCCTACTTAGGTTCATCTTATGGTGGACATGTTTGCCTGAAAAGGAATCTTTGAAATGTTTCATAGTTTTAGAAATATAGTGCTTTCAAATTTGAGAATTTTACAATGGGGCTCAATGGCAGATATTGGCACGTCAAAAAAGCACTTTCACCTAGAAACTCCATTCACACTTTTTATAATTCAGCTTACTGTGGAGACACATGCTGGAACTTTTTACTTTGAAATGTTTTGTAGTTTCTGAGTTATTTAACTTTAACGCCCAATGCATTCTCAATGGCAATAGCACAAACTTTGGCATGCTACTAGTCCTACATACTTACACCTAGAAACCCCATTCAAGCCTACTTAGGTTCATCTTATGGTGGACATGTTTGCCTGAAAAGGAATCTTTGAAATGTTTCATAGTTTTAGAAATATAGTGCTTTCAAATTTGAGAATTTTACAATGGGGCTCAATGGCAGATATTGGCACGTCAAAAAAGCACTTTCACCTAGAAACTCCATTCACACTTTTTATAATTCAGCTTACTGTGGAGACACATGCTGGAACTTTTTACTTTGAAATGTTTTGTAGTTTCTGAGTTATTTAACTTTAACGCCCAATGCATTCTCAATGGCAATAGCACAAACTTTGGCATGCTACTAGTCCTACATACTTACACCTAGAAACCCCATTCAAGCCTACTTAGGTTCATCTTACGGTGGACATGTTTGCCTGAAAAGGAATCTTTAAAATGTTTCATAGTTTTAGAAATATAGTGCTTTCAAATTTGAGAATTTTACAATGGGGCTCAATGGCAGATATTGGCACGTCAAAAAAGCACTTTCACCTAGAAACTCCATTCACACGTTTTATAATTCAGCTTACTGTGGAGACACATGCTGGAACTTTTTACTTTGAAATGTTTTGTAGTTTCTGAGTTATTTAACTTTAGCGCCCAATGCATTCTCAATGGCAATAGCACAAACTTTGGCATGCTACTAGTCCTACATACTTACACCTAGAAACCCCATTCAAGCCTACTTAGGTTCATCTTACGGTGGACATGTTTGCCTGAAAAGGAATCTTTGAAATGTTTCATAGTTTTAGAAATATAGTGCTTTCAAATTTGAGAATTTTACAATGGGGCTCAATGGCAGATATTGGCACGTCAAAAAAGCACTTTCACCTAGAAACTCCATTCACACTTTTTATAATTCAGCTTACTGTGGAGACACATGCTGGAACTTTTTACTTTGAAATGTTTTGTAGTTTCTGAGTTATTTAACTTTAACGCCCAATGCATTCTCAATGGCAATAGCACAAACTTTGGCATGCTACTAGTCCTACATACTTACACCTAGAAACCCCATTCAAGCCTACTTAGGTTCATCTTACGGTGGACATGTTTGCCTGAAAAGGAATCTTTGAAATGTTTCATAGTTTTAGAAATATAGTGCTTTCAAATTTGAGAATTTTACAATGGGGCTCAATGGCAGATATTGGCACGTCAAAAAAGCACTTTCACCTAGAAACTCCATTCACACTTTTTATAATTCAGCTTACTGTGGAGACACATGCTGGAACTTTTTACTTTGAAATGTTTTGTAGTTTCTGAGTTATTTAACTTTAACGCCCAATGCATTCTCAATGGCAATAGCACAAACTTTGGCATGCTACTAGTCCTACATACTTACACCTAGAAACCCCATTCAAGCCTACTTAGGTTCATCTTACGGTGGACATGTTTGCCTGAAAAGGAATCTTTGAAATGTTTCATAGTTTTAGAAATATAGTGCTTTCAAATTTGAGAATTTTACAATGGGGCTCAATGGCAGATATTGGCACGTCAAAAAAGCACTTTCACCTAGAAACTCCATTCACACTTTTTATAATTCAGCTTACTGTGGAGACACATGCTGGAACTTTTTACTTTGAAATGTTTTGTAGTTTCTGAGTTATTTAACTTTAACGCCCAATGCATTCTCAATGGCAATAGCACAAACTTTGGCATGCTACTAGTCCTACATACTTACACCTAGAAACCCCATTCAAGCCTACTTAGGTTCATCTTACGGTGGACATGTTTGCCTGAAAAGGAATCTTTGAAATGTTTCATAGTTTTAGAAATATAGTGCTTTCAAATTTGAGAATTTTACAATGGGGCTCAATGGCAGATATTGGCACGTCAAAAAAGCACTTTCACCTAGAAACTCCATTCACACTTTTTATAATTCAGCTTACTGTGGAGACACATGCTGGAACTTTTTACTTTGAAATGTTTTGTAGTTTCTGAGTTATTTAACTTTAACGCCCAATGCATTCTCAATGGCAATAGCACAAACTTTGGCATGCTACTAGTCCTACATACTTACACCTAGAAACCCCATTCAAGCCTACTTAGGTTCATCTTACGGTGGACATGTTTGCCTGAAAAGGAATCTTTGAAATGTTTCATAGTTTTAGAAATATAGTGCTTTCAAATTTGAGAATTTTACAATGGGGCTCAATGGCAGATATTGGCACGTCAAAAAAGCACTTTCACCTAGAAACTCCATTCACACTTTTTATAATTCAGCTTACTGTGGAGACACATGCTGGAACTTTTTACTTTGAAATGTTTTGTAGTTTCTGAGTTATTTAACTTTAACGCCCAATGCATTCTCAATGGCAATAGCACAAACTTTGGCATGCTACTAGTCCTACATACTTACACCTAGAAACCCCATTCAAGCCTACTTAGGTTCATCTTACGGTGGACATGTTTGCCTGAAAAGGAATCTTTAAAATGTTTCATAGTTTTAGAAATATAGTGCTTTCAAATTTGAGAATTTTACAATGGGGCTCAATGGCAGATATTGGCACTTCAAAAAAGCACTTTCACCTAGAAACTCCATTCACACTTTTTATAATTCAGCTTACTGTGGAGACACATGCTGGAACTTTTTACTTTGAAATGTGTTGTAGTTTCTGAGTTATTTAACTTTAACGCCCAATGCATTCTCAATGGCAATAGCACAAACTTTGGCATGCTACTAGTCCTACATACTTACACCTAGAAACCCCATTCAAGCCTACTTAGGTTCATCTTACGGTGGACATGTTTGCCTGAAAAGGAATCTTTGAAATGTTTCATAGTTTTAGAAATATAGTGCTTTCAAATTTGAGAATTTTACAATGGGGCTCAATGGCAGATATTGGCACGTCAAAAAAGCACTTTCACCTAGAAACTCCATTCACACGTTTTATAATTCAGCTTACTGTGGAGACACATGCTGGAACTTTTTACTTTGAAATGTTTTGTAGTTTCTGAGTTATTTAACTTTAGCGCCCAATGCATTCTCAATGGCAATAGCACAAACTTTGGCATGCTACTAGTCCTACATACTTACACCTAGAAACCCCATTCAAGCCTACTTAGGTTCATCTTACGGTGGACATGTTTGCCTGAAAAGGAATCTTTGAAATGTTTCATAGTTTTAGAAATATAGTGCTTTCAAATTTGAGAATTTTACAATGGGGCTCAATGGCAGATATTGGCACGTCAAAAAAGCACTTTCACCTAGAAACTCCATTCACACTTTTTATAATTCAGCTTACTGTGGAGACACATGCTGGAACTTTTTACTTTGAAATGTTTTGTAGTTTCTGAGTTATTTAACTTTAACGCCCAATGCATTCTCAATGGCAATAGCACAAACTTTGGCATGCTACTAGTCCTACATACTTACACCTAGAAACCCCATTCAAGCCTACTTAGGTTCATCTTATGGTGGACATGTTTGCCTGAAAAGGAATCTTTGAAATGTTTCATAGTTTTAGAAATATAGTGCTTTCAAATTTGAGAATTTTACAATGGGGCTCAATGGCAGATATTGGCACGTCAAAAAAGCACTTTCACCTAGAAACTCCATTCACACTTTTTATAATTCAGCTTACTGTGGAGACACATGCTGGAACTTTTTACTTTGAAATGTTTTGTAGTTTCTGAGTTATTTAACTTTAACGCCCAATGCATTCTCAATGGCAATAGCACAAACTTTGGCATGCTACTAGTCCTACATACTTACACCTAGAAACCCCATTCAAGCCTACTTAGGTTCATCTTATGGTGGACATGTTTGCCTGAAAAGGAATCTTTGAAATGTTTCATAGTTTTAGAAATATAGTGCTTTCAAATTTGAGAATTTTACAATGGGGCTCAATGGCAGATATTGGCACGTCAAAAAAGCACTTTCACCTAGAAACTCCATTCACACTTTTTATAATTCAGCTTACTGTGGAGACACATGCTGGAACTTTTTACTTTGAAATGTTTTGTAGTTTCTGAGTTATTTAACTTTAACGCCCAATGCATTCTCAATGGCAATAGCACAAACTTTGGCATGCTACTAGTCCTACATACTTACACCTAGAAACCCCATTCAAGCCTACTTAGGTTCATCTTACGGTGGACATGTTTGCCTGAAAAGGAATCTTTAAAATGTTTCATAGTTTTAGAAATATAGTGCTTTCAAATTTGAGAATTTTACAATGGGGCTCAATGGCAGATATTGGCACGTCAAAAAAGCACTTTCACCTAGAAACTCCATTCACACGTTTTATAATTCAGCTTACTGTGGAGACACATGCTGGAACTTTTTACTTTGAAATGTTTTGTAGTTTCTGAGTTATTTAACTTTAGCGCCCAATGCATTCTCAATGGCAATAGCACAAACTTTGGCATGCTACTAGTCCTACATACTTACACCTAGAAACCCCATTCAAGCCTACTTAGGTTCATCTTACGGTGGACATGTTTGCCTGAAAAGGAATCTTTGAAATGTTTCATAGTTTTAGAAATATAGTGCTTTCAAATTTGAGAATTTTACAATGGGGCTCAATGGCAGATATTGGCACGTCAAAAAAGCACTTTCACCTAGAAACTCCATTCACACTTTTTATAATTCAGCTTACTGTGGAGACACATGCTGGAACTTTTTACTTTGAAATGTTTTGTAGTTTCTGAGTTATTTAACTTTAACGCCCAATGCATTCTCAATGGCAATAGCACAAACTTTGGCATGCTACTAGTCCTACATACTTACACCTAGAAACCCCATTCAAGCCTACTTAGGTTCATCTTACGGTGGACATGTTTGCCTGAAAAGGAATCTTTGAAATGTTTCATAGTTTTAGAAATATAGTGCTTTCAAATTTGAGAATTTTACAATGGGGCTCAATGGCAGATATTGGCACGTCAAAAAAGCACTTTCACCTAGAAACTCCATTCACACTTTTTATAATTCAGCTTACTGTGGAGACACATGCTGGAACTTTTTACTTTGAAATGTTTTGTAGTTTCTGAGTTATTTAACTTTAACGCCCAATGCATTCTCAATGGCAATAGCACAAACTTTGGCATGCTACTAGTCCTACATACTTACACCTAGAAACCCCATTCAAGCCTACTTAGGTTCATCTTACGGTGGACATGTTTGCCTGAAAAGGAATCTTTGAAATGTTTCATAGTTTTAGAAATATAGTGCTTTCAAATTTGAGAATTTTACAATGGGGCTCAATGGCAGATATTGGCACGTCAAAAAAGCACTTTCACCTAGAAACTCCATTCACACTTTTTATAATTCAGCTTACTGTGGAGACACATGCTGGAACTTTTTACTTTGAAATGTTTTGTAGTTTCTGAGTTATTTAACTTTAACGCCCAATGCATTCTCAATGGCAATAGCACAAACTTTGGCATGCTACTAGTCCTACATACTTACACCTAGAAACCCCATTCAAGCCTACTTAGGTTCATCTTACGGTGGACATGTTTGCCTGAAAAGGAATCTTTGAAATGTTTCATAGTTTTAGAAATATAGTGCTTTCAAATTTGAGAATTTTACAATGGGGCTCAATGGCAGATATTGGCACGTCAAAAAAGCACTTTCACCTAGAAACTCCATTCACACTTTTTATAATTCAGCTTACTGTGGAGACACATGCTGGAACTTTTTACTTTGAAATGTTTTGTAGTTTCTGAGTTATTTAACTTTAACGCCCAATGCATTCTCAATGGCAATAGCACAAACTTTGGCATGCTACTAGTCCTACATACTTACACCTAGAAACCCCATTCAAGCCTACTTAGGTTCATCTTACGGTGGACATGTTTGCCTGAAAAGGAATCTTTGAAATGTTTCATAGTTTTAGAAATATAGTGCTTTCAAATTTGAGAATTTTACAATGGGGCTCAATGGCAGATATTGGCACGTCAAAAAAGCACTTTCACCTAGAAACTCCATTCACACTTTTTATAATTCAGCTTACTGTGGAGACACATGCTGGAACTTTTTACTTTGAAATGTTTTGTAGTTTCTGAGTTATTTAACTTTAACGCCCAATGCATTCTCAATGGCAATAGCACAAACTTTGGCATGCTACTAGTCCTACATACTTACACCTAGAAACCCCATTCAAGCCTACTTAGGTTCATCTTACGGTGGACATGTTTGCCTGAAAAGGAATCTTTAAAATGTTTCATAGTTTTAGAAATATAGTGCTTTCAAATTTGAGAATTTTACAATGGGGCTCAATGGCAGATATTGGCACTTCAAAAAAGCACTTTCACCTAGAAACTCCATTCACACTTTTTATAATTCAGCTTACTGTGGAGACACATGCTGGAACTTTTTACTTTGAAATGTGTTGTAGTTTCTGAGTTATTTAACTTTAACGCCCAATGCATTCTCAATGGCAATAGCACAAACTTTGGCATGCTACTAGTCCTACATACTTACACCTAGAAACCCCATTCAAGCCTACTTAGGTTCATCTTACGGTGGACATGTTTGCCTGAAAAGGAATCTTTGAAATGTTTCATAGTTTTAGAAATATAGTGCTTTCAAATTTGAGAATTTTACAATGGGGCTCAATGGCAGATATTGGCACGTCAAAAAAGCACTTTCACCTAGAAACTCCATTCACACGTTTTATAATTCAGCTTACTGTGGAGACACATGCTGGAACTTTTTACTTTGAAATGTTTTGTAGTTTCTGAGTTATTTAACTTTAGCGCCCAATGCATTCTCAATGGCAATAGCACAAACTTTGGCATGCTACTAGTCCTACATACTTACACCTAGAAACCCCATTCAAGCCTACTTAGGTTCATCTTACGGTGGACATGTTTGCCTGAAAAGGAATCTTTGAAATGTTTCATAGTTTTAGAAATATAGTGCTTTCAAATTTGAGAATTTTACAATGGGGCTCAATGGCAGATATTGGCACGTCAAAAAAGCACTTTCACCTAGAAACTCCATTCACACTTTTTATAATTCAGCTTACTGTGGAGACACATGCTGGAACTTTTTACTTTGAAATGTTTTGTAGTTTCTGAGTTATTTAACTTTAACGCCCAATGCATTCTCAATGGCAATAGCACAAACTTTGGCATGCTACTAGTCCTACATACTTACACCTAGAAACCCCATTCAAGCCTACTTAGGTTCATCTTATGGTGGACATGTTTGCCTGAAAAGGAATCTTTGAAATGTTTCATAGTTTTAGAAATATAGTGCTTTCAAATTTGAGAATTTTACAATGGGGCTCAATGGCAGATATTGGCACGTCAAAAAAGCACTTTCACCTAGAAACTCCATTCACACTTTTTATAATTCAGCTTACTGTGGAGACACATGCTGGAACTTTTTACTTTGAAATGTTTTGTAGTTTCTGAGTTATTTAACTTTAACGCCCAATGCATTCTCAATGGCAATAGCACAAACTTTGGCATGCTACTAGTCCTACATACTTACACCTAGAAACCCCATTCAAGCCTACTTAGGTTCATCTTATGGTGGACATGTTTGCCTGAAAAGGAATCTTTGAAATGTTTCATAGTTTTAGAAATATAGTGCTTTCAAATTTGAGAATTTTACAATGGGGCTCAATGGCAGATATTGGCACGTCAAAAAAGCACTTTCACCTAGAAACTCCATTCACACTTTTTATAATTCAGCTTACTGTGGAGACACATGCTGGAACTTTTTACTTTGAAATGTTTTGTAGTTTCTGAGTTATTTAACTTTAACGCCCAATGCATTCTCAATGGCAATAGCACAAACTTTGGCATGCTACTAGTCCTACATACTTACACCTAGAAACCCCATTCAAGCCTACTTAGGTTCATCTTACGGTGGACATGTTTGCCTGAAAAGGAATCTTTAAAATGTTTCATAGTTTTAGAAATATAGTGCTTTCAAATTTGAGAATTTTACAATGGGGCTCAATGGCAGATATTGGCACGTCAAAAAAGCACTTTCACCTAGAAACTCCATTCACACGTTTTATAATTCAGCTTACTGTGGAGACACATGCTGGAACTTTTTACTTTGAAATGTTTTGTAGTTTCTGAGTTATTTAACTTTAGCGCCCAATGCATTCTCAATGGCAATAGCACAAACTTTGGCATGCTACTAGTCCTACATACTTACACCTAGAAACCCCATTCAAGCCTACTTAGGTTCATCTTACGGTGGACATGTTTGCCTGAAAAGGAATCTTTGAAATGTTTCATAGTTTTAGAAATATAGTGCTTTCAAATTTGAGAATTTTACAATGGGGCTCAATGGCAGATATTGGCACGTCAAAAAAGCACTTTCACCTAGAAACTCCATTCACACTTTTTATAATTCAGCTTACTGTGGAGACACATGCTGGAACTTTTTACTTTGAAATGTTTTGTAGTTTCTGAGTTATTTAACTTTAACGCCCAATGCATTCTCAATGGCAATAGCACAAACTTTGGCATGCTACTAGTCCTACATACTTACACCTAGAAACCCCATTCAAGCCTACTTAGGTTCATCTTACGGTGGACATGTTTGCCTGAAAAGGAATCTTTGAAATGTTTCATAGTTTTAGAAATATAGTGCTTTCAAATTTGAGAATTTTACAATGGGGCTCAATGGCAGATATTGGCACGTCAAAAAAGCACTTTCACCTAGAAACTCCATTCACACTTTTTATAATTCAGCTTACTGTGGAGACACATGCTGGAACTTTTTACTTTGAAATGTTTTGTAGTTTCTGAGTTATTTAACTTTAACGCCCAATGCATTCTCAATGGCAATAGCACAAACTTTGGCATGCTACTAGTCCTACATACTTACACCTAGAAACCCCATTCAAGCCTACTTAGGTTCATCTTACGGTGGACATGTTTGCCTGAAAAGGAATCTTTGAAATGTTTCATAGTTTTAGAAATATAGTGCTTTCAAATTTGAGAATTTTACAATGGGGCTCAATGGCAGATATTGGCACGTCAAAAAAGCACTTTCACCTAGAAACTCCATTCACACTTTTTATAATTCAGCTTACTGTGGAGACACATGCTGGAACTTTTTACTTTGAAATGTTTTGTAGTTTCTGAGTTATTTAACTTTAACGCCCAATGCATTCTCAATGGCAATAGCACAAACTTTGGCATGCTACTAGTCCTACATACTTACACCTAGAAACCCCATTCAAGCCTACTTAGGTTCATCTTACGGTGGACATGTTTGCCTGAAAAGGAATCTTTGAAATGTTTCATAGTTTTAGAAATATAGTGCTTTCAAATTTGAGAATTTTACAATGGGGCTCAATGGCAGATATTGGCACGTCAAAAAAGCACTTTCACCTAGAAACTCCATTCACACTTTTTATAATTCAGCTTACTGTGGAGACACATGCTGGAACTTTTTACTTTGAAATGTTTTGTAGTTTCTGAGTTATTTAACTTTAACGCCCAATGCATTCTCAATGGCAATAGCACAAACTTTGGCATGCTACTAGTCCTACATACTTACACCTAGAAACCCCATTCAAGCCTACTTAGGTTCATCTTACGGTGGACATGTTTGCCTGAAAAGGAATCTTTGAAATGTTTCATAGTTTTAGAAATATAGTGCTTTCAAATTTGAGAATTTTACAATGGGGCTCAATGGCAGATATTGGCACGTCAAAAAAGCACTTTCACCTAGAAACTCCATTCACACTTTTTATAATTCAGCTTACTGTGGAGACACATGCTGGAACTTTTTACTTTGAAATGTTTTGTAGTTTCTGAGTTATTTAACTTTAGCGCCCAATGCATTCTCAATGGCAATAGCACAAACTTTGGCATGCTACTAGTCCTACATACTTACACCTAGAAACCCCATTCAAGCCTACTTAGGTTCATCTTACGGTGGACATGTTTGCCTGAAAAGGAATCTTTGAAATGTTTCATAGTTTTAGAAATATAGTGCTTTCAAATTTGAGAATTTTACAATGGGGCTCAATGGCAGATATTGGCACGTCAAAAAAGCACTTTCACCTAGAAACTCCATTCACACTTTTTATAATTCAGCTTACTGTGGAGACACATGCTGGAACTTTTTACTTTGAAATGTTTTGTAGTTTCTGAGTTATTTAACTTTAACGCCCAATGCATTCTCAATGGCAATAGCACAAACTTTGGCATGCTACTAGTCCTACATACTTACACCTAGAACCCCCATTCAAGCCTACTTAGGTTCATCTTACGGTGGACATGTTTGCCTGAAAAGGAATCTTTGAAATGTTTCATAGTTTTAGAAATATAGTGCTTTCAAATTTGAGAATTTTACAATGGGGCTCAATGGCAGATATTGGCACGTCAAAAAAGCACTTTCACCTAGAAACTCCATTCACACTTTTTATAATTCAGCTTACTGTGGAGACACATGCTGGAACTTTTTACTTTGAAATGTTTTGTAGTTTCTGAGTTATTTAACTTTAACGCCCAATGCATTCTCAATGGCAATGGCACAAACTTTGGCATGCTACTAGTCCTACATACTTACACCTAGAAACCCCATTCAAGCCTACTTAGGTTCATCTTATGGTGGACATGTTTGCCTGAAAAGGAATCTTTGAAATGTTTCATAGTTTTAGAAATATAGTGCTTTCAAATTTGAGAATTTTACAATGGGGCTCAATGGCAGATATTGGCACGTCAAAAAAGCACTTTCACCTAGAAACTCCATTCACACTTTTTATAATTCAGCTTACTGTGGAGACACATGCTGGAACTTTTTACTTTGAAATGTTTTGTAGTTTCTGAGTTATTTAACTTTAACGCCCAATGCATTCTCAATGGAAATAGCACAAACTTTGGCATGCTACTAGTCCTACATACTTACACCTAGAAACCCCATTCAAGCCTACTTAGGTTCATCTTACGGTGGGCATGTTTGCCTGAAAAGGAATCTTTGAAATGTTTCATAGTTTTAGAAATATAGTGCTTTCAAATTTGAGAATTTTACAATGGGGCTCAATGGCAGATATTGGCACGTCAAAAAAGCACTTTCACCTAGAAACTCCATTCACACTTTTTATAATTCAGCTTACTGTGGAGACACATGCTGGAACTTTTTACTTTGAAATGTTTTGTAGTTTCTGAGTTATTTAACTTTAACGCCCAATGCATTCTCAATGGCAATAGCACAAACTTTGGCATGCTACTAGTCCTACATACTTTCACCTAGAAACCCCATTCAAGCCTACTTAGGTTCATCTTACGGTGGACATGTTTGCCTGAAAAGGAATCTTTGAAATGTTTCATAGTTTTAGAAATATAGTGCTTTCAAATTTGAGAATTTTACAATGGGGCTCAATGGCAGATATTGGCACGTCAAAAAAGCACTTTCACCTAGAAACTCCATTCACACTTTTTATAATTCAGCTTACTGTGGAGACACATGCTGGAACTTTTTACTTTGAAATGTTTTGTAGTTTCTGAGTTATTTAACTTTAACGCCCAATGCATTCTCAATGGCAATAGCACAAACTTTGGCATGCTACTAGTCCTACATACTTACACCTAGAAACCCCATTTAAGCCTACTTAGGTTCATCTTACGGTGGACATGTTTGCCTGAAAAGGAATCTTTAAAATGTTTCATAGTTTTAGAAATATAGTGCTTTCAAATTTGAGAATTTTACAATGGGGCTCAATGGCAGATATTGGCACTTCAAAAAAGCACTTTCACCTAGAAACTCCATTCACACTTTTTATAATTCAGCTTACTGTGGAGACACATGCTGGAACTTTTTACTTTGAAATGTGTTGTAGTTTCTGAGTTATTTAACTTTAACGCCCAATGCATTCTCAATGGCAATAGCACAAACTTTGGCATGCTACTAGTCCTACATACTTACACCTAGAAACCCCATTCAAGCCTACTTAGGTTCATCTTACGGTGGACATGTTTGCCTGAAAAGGAATCTTTGAAATGTTTCATAGTTTTAGAAATATAGTGCTTTCAAATTTGAGAATTTTACAATGGGGCTCAATGGCAGATATTGGCACGTCAAAAAAGCACTTTCACCTAGAAACTCCATTCACACGTTTTATAATTCAGCTTACTGTGGAGACACATGCTGGAACTTTTTACTTTGAAATGTTTTGTAGTTTCTGAGTTATTTAACTTTAGCGCCCAATGCATTCTCAATGGCAATAGCACAAACTTTGGCATGCTACTAGTCCTACATACTTACACCTAGAAACCCCATTCAAGCCTACTTAGGTTCATCTTACGGTGGACATGTTTGCCTGAAAAGGAATCTTTGAAATGTTTCATAGTTTTAGAAATATAGTGCTTTCAAATTTGAGAATTTTACAATGGGGCTCAATGGCAGATATTGGCACGTCAAAAAAGCACTTTCACCTAGAAACTCCATTCACACTTTTTATAATTCAGCTTACTGTGGAGACACATGCTGGAACTTTTTACTTTGAAATGTTTTGTAGTTTCTGAGTTATTTAACTTTAACGCCCAATGCATTCTCAATGGCAATAGCACAAACTTTGGCATGCTACTAGTCCTACATACTTACACCTAGAACCCCCATTCAAGCCTACTTAGGTTCATCTTACGGTGGACATGTTTGCCTGAAAAGGAATCTTTGAAATGTTTCATAGTTTTAGAAATATAGTGCTTTCAAATTTGAGAATTTTACAATGGGGCTCAATGGCAGATATTGGCACGTCAAAAAAGCACTTTCACCTAGAAACTCCATTCACACTTTTTATAATTCAGCTTACTGTGGAGACACATGCTGGAACTTTTTACTTTGAAATGTTTTGTAGTTTCTGAGTTATTTAACTTTAACGCCCAATGCATTCTCAATGGCAATAGCACAAACTTTGGCATGCTACTAGTCCTACATACTTACACCTAGAAACCCCATTCAAGCCTACTTAGGTTCATCTTATGGTGGACATGTTTGCCTGAAAAGGAATCTTTGAAATGTTTCATAGTTTTAGAAATATAGTGCTTTCAAATTTGAGAATTTTACAATGGGGCTCAATGGCAGATATTGGCACGTCAAAAAAGCACTTTCACCTAGAAACTCCATTCACACTTTTTATAATTCAGCTTACTGTGGAGACACATGCTGGAACTTTTTACTTTGAAATGTTTTGTAGTTTCTGAGTTATTTAACTTTAACGCCCAATGCATTCTCAATGGCAATAGCACAAACTTTGGCATGCTACTAGTCCTACATACTTACACCTAGAAACCCCATTCAAGCCTACTTAGGTTCATCTTACGGTGGACATGTTTGCCTGAAAAGGAATCTTTAAAATGTTTCATAGTTTTAGAAATATAGTGCTTTCAAATTTGAGAATTTTACAATGGGGCTCAATGGCAGATATTGGCACTTCAAAAAAGCACTTTCACCTAGAAACTCCATTCACACTTTTTATAATTCAGCTTACTGTGGAGACACATGCTGGAACTTTTTACTTTGAAATGTGTTGTAGTTTCTGAGTTATTTAACTTTAACGCCCAATGCGTTCTCAATGGCAATAGCACAAACTTTGGCATGCTACTAGTCCTACATACTTACACCTAGAAACCCCATTCAAGCCTACTTAGGTTCATCTTACAGTGGACATGTTTGCCTGAAAAGGAATCTTTGAAATGTTTCATAGTTTTAGAAATATAGTGCTTTCAAATTTGAGAATTTTACAATGGGGCTCAATGGCAGATATTGGCACGTCAAAAAAGCACTTTCACCTAGAAACTCCATTCACACGTTTTATAATTCAGCTTACTGTGGAGACACATGCTGGAACTTTTTACTTTGAAATGTTTTGTAGTTTCTGAGTTATTTAACTTTAGCGCCCAATGCATTCTCAATGGCAATAGCACAAACTTTGGCATGCTACTAGTCCTACATACTTACACCTAGAAACCCCATTCAAGCCTACTTAGGTTCATCTTACGGTGGACATGTTTGCCTGAAAAGGAATCTTTGAAATGTTTCATAGTTTTAGAAATATAGTGCTTTCAAATTTGAGAATTTTACAATGGGGCTCAATGGCAGATATTGGCACGTCAAAAAAGCACTTTCACCTAGAAACTCCATTCACACTTTTTATAATTCAGCTTACTGTGGAGACACATGCTGGAACTTTTTACTTTGAAATGTTTTGTAGTTTCTGAGTTATTTAACTTTAACGCCCAATGCATTCTCAATGGCAATAGCACAAACTTTGGCATGCTACTAGTCCTACATACTTACACCTAGAACCCCCATTCAAGCCTACTTAGGTTCATCTTACGGTGGACATGTTTGCCTGAAAAGGAATCTTTGAAATGTTTCATAGTTTTAGAAATATAGTGCTTTCAAATTTGAGAATTTTACAATGGGGCTCAATGGCAGATATTGGCACGTCAAAAAAGCACTTTCACCTAGAAACTCCATTCACACTTTTTATAATTCAGCTTACTGTGGAGACACATGCTGGAACTTTTTACTTTGAAATGTTTTGTAGTTTCTGAGTTATTTAACTTTAACGCCCAATGCATTCTCAATGGCAATAGCACAAACTTTGGCATGCTACTAGTCCTACATACTTACACCTAGAAACCCCATTCAAGCCTACTTAGGTTCATCTTATGGTGGACATGTTTGCCTGAAAAGGAATCTTTGAAATGTTTCATAGTTTTAGAAATATAGTGCTTTCAAATTTGAGAATTTTACAATGGGGCTCAATGGCAGATATTGGCACGTCAAAAAAGCACTTTCACCTAGAAACTCCATTCACACTTTTTATAATTCAGCTTACTGTGGAGACACATGCTGGAACTTTTTACTTTGAAATGTTTTGTAGTTTCTGAGTTATTTAACTTTAACGCCCAATGCATTCTCAATGGCAATAGCACAAACTTTGGCATGCTACTAGTCCTACATACTTACACCTAGAAACCCCATTCAAGCCTACTTAGGTTCATCTTACGGTGGACATGTTTGCCTGAAAAGGAATCTTTGAAATGTTTCATAGTTTTAGAAATATAGTGCTTTCAAATTTGAGAATTTTACAATGGGGCTCAATGGCAGATATTGGCACGTCAAAAAAGCACTTTCACCTAGAAACTCCATTCACACTTTTTATAATTCAGCTTACTGTGGAGACACATGCTGGAACTTTTTACTTTGAAATGTTTTGTAGTTTCTGAGTTATTTAACTTTAACGCCCAATGCATTCTCAATGGCAATAGCACAAACTTTGGCATGCTACTAGTCCTACATACTTACACCTAGAAACCCCATTCAAGCCTACTTAGGTTCATCTTACGGTGGACATGTTTGCCTGAAAAGGAATCTTTGAAATGTTTTATAGTTTTAGAAATATAGTGCTTTCAAATTTGAGAATTTTACAATGGGGCTCAATGGCAGATATTGGCACGTCAAAAAAGCACTTTCACCTAGAAACTCCATTCACACTTTTTATAATTCAGCTTACTGTGGAGACACATGCTGGAACTTTTTACTTTGAAATGTTTTGTAGTTTCTGAGTTATTTAACTTTAACGCCCAATGCATTCTCAATGGCAATAGCACAAACTTTGGCATGCTACTAGTCCTACATACTTACACCTAGAAACCCCATTCAAGCCTACTTAGGTTCATCTTACGGTGGACATGTTTGCCTGAAAAGGAATCTTTAAAATGTTTCATAGTTTTAGAAATATAGTGCTTTCAAATTTGAGAATTTTACAATGGGGCTCAATGGCAGATATTGGCACTTCAAAAAAGCACTTTCACCTAGAAACTCCATTCACACTTTTTATAATTCAGCTTACTGTGGAGACACATGCTGGAACTTTTTACTTTGAAATGTGTTGTAGTTTCTGAGTTATTTAACTTTAACGCCCAATGCATTCTCAATGGCAATAGCACAAACTTTGGCATGCTACTAGTCCTACATACTTACACCTAGAAACCCCATTCAAGCCTACTTAGGTTCATCTTACGGTGGACATGTTTGCCTGAAAAGGAATCTTTGAAATGTTTCATAGTTTTAGAAATATAGTGCTTTCAAATTTGAGAATTTTACAATGGGGCTCAATGGCAGATATTGGCACGTCAAAAAAGCACTTTCACCTAGAAACTCCATTCACACGTTTTATAATTCAGCTTACTGTGGAGACACATGCTGGAACTTTTTACTTTGAAATGTTTTGTAGTTTCTGAGTTATTTAACTTTAGCGCCCAATGCATTCTCAATGGCAATAGCACAAACTTTGGCATGCTACTAGTCCTACATACTTACACCTAGAAACCCCATTCAAGCCTACTTAGGTTCATCTTACGGTGGACATGTTTGCCTGAAAAGGAATCTTTGAAATGTTTCATAGTTTTAGAAATATAGTGCTTTCAAATTTGAGAATTTTACAATGGGGCTCAATGGCAGATATTGGCACGTCAAAAAAGCACTTTCACCTAGAAACTCCATTCACACTTTTTATAATTCAGCTTACTGTGGAGACACATGCTGGAACTTTTTACTTTGAAATGTTTTGTAGTTTCTGAGTTATTTAACTTTAACGCCCAATGCATTCTCAATGGCAATAGCACAAACTTTGGCATGCTACTAGTCCTACATACTTACACCTAGAACCCCCATTCAAGCCTACTTAGGTTCATCTTACGGTGGACATGTTTGCCTGAAAAGGAATCTTTGAAATGTTTCATAGTTTTAGAAATATAGTGCTTTCAAATTTGAGAATTTTACAATGGGGCTCAATGGCAGATATTGGCACGTCAAAAAAGCACTTTCACCTAGAAACTCCATTCACACTTTTTATAATTCAGCTTACTGTGGAGACACATGCTGGAACTTTTTACTTTGAAATGTTTTGTAGTTTCTGAGTTATTTAACTTTAACGCCCAATGCATTCTCAATGGCAATAGCACAAACTTTGGCATGCTACTAGTCCTACATACTTACACCTAGAAACCCCATTCAAGCCTACTTAGGTTCATCTTATGGTGGACATGTTTGCCTGAAAAGGAATCTTTGAAATGTTTCATAGTTTTAGAAATATAGTGCTTTCAAATTTGAGAATTTTACAATGGGGCTCAATGGCAGATATTGGCACGTCAAAAAAGCACTTTCACCTAGAAACTCCATTCACACTTTTTATAATTCAGCTTACTGTGGAGACACATGCTGGAACTTTTTACTTTGAAATGTTTTGTAGTTTCTGAGTTATTTAACTTTAGCGCCCAATGCATTCTCAATGGCAATAGCACAAACTTTGGCATGCTACTAGTCCTACATACTTACACCTAGAAACCCCATTCAAGCCTACTTAGGTTCATCTTACGGTGGACATGTTTGCCTGAAAAGGAATCTTTGAAATGTTTCATAGTTTTAGAAATATAGTGCTTTCAAATTTGAGAATTTTACAATGGGGCTCAATGGCAGATATTGGCACGTCAAAAAAGCACTTTCACCTAGAAACTCCATTCACACTTTTTATAATTCAGCTTACTGTGGAGACACATGCTGGAACTTTTTACTTTGAAATGTTTTGTAGTTTCTGAGTTATTTAACTTTAACGCCCAATGCATTCTCAATGGCAATAGCACAAACTTTGGCATGCTACTAGTCCTACATACTTACACCTAGAACCCCCATTCAAGCCTACTTAGGTTCATCTTACGGTGGACATGTTTGCCTGAAAAGGAATCTTTGAAATGTTTCATAGTTTTAGAAATATAGTGCTTTCAAATTTGAGAATTTTACAATGGGGCTCAATGGCAGATATTGGCACGTCAAAAAAGCACTTTCACCTAGAAACTCCATTCACACTTTTTATAATTCAGCTTACTGTGGAGACACATGCTGGAACTTTTTACTTTGAAATGTTTTGTAGTTTCTGAGTTATTTAACTTTAACGCCCAATGCATTCTCAATGGCAATAGCACAAACTTTGGCATGCTACTAGTCCTACATACTTACACCTAGAAACCCCATTCAAGCCTACTTAGGTTCATCTTATGGTGGACATGTTTGCCTGAAAAGGAATCTTTGAAATGTTTCATAGTTTTAGAAATATAGTGCTTTCAAATTTGAGAATTTTACAATGGGGCTCAATGGCAGATATTGGCACGTCAAAAAAGCACTTTCACCTAGAAACTCCATTCACACTTTTTATAATTCAGCTTACTGTGGAGACACATGCTGGAACTTTTTACTTTGAAATGTTTTGTAGTTTCTGAGTTATTTAACTTTAACGCCCAATGCATTCTCAATGGCAATAGCACAAACTTTGGCATGCTACTAGTCCTACATACTTACACCTAGAAACCCCATTCAAGCCTACTTAGGTTCATCTTACGGTGGACATGTTTGCCTGAAAAGGAATCTTTAAAATGTTTCATAGTTTTAGAAATATAGTGCTTTCAAATTTGAGAATTTTACAATGGGGCTCAATGGCAGATATTGGCACTTCAAAAAAGCACTTTCACCTAGAAACTCCATTCACACTTTTTATAATTCAGCTTACTGTGGAGACACATGCTGGAACTTTTTACTTTGAAATGTGTTGTAGTTTCTGAGTTATTTAACTTTAACGCCCAATGCATTCTCAATGGCAATAGCACAAACTTTGGCATGCTACTAGTCCTACATACTTACACCTAGAAACCCCATTCAAGCCTACTTAGGTTCATCTTACGGTGGACATGTTTGCCTGAAAAGGAATCTTTTAAATGTTTCATAGTTTTAGAAATATAGTGCTTTCAAATTTGAGAATTTTACAATGGGGCTCAATGGCAGATATTGGCACGTCAAAAAAGCACTTTCACCTAGAAACTCCATTCACACGTTTTATAATTCAGCTTACTGTGGAGACACATGCTGGAACTTTTTACTTTGAAATGTTTTGTAGTTTCTGAGTTATTTAACTTTAGCGCCCAATGCATTCTCAATGGCAATAGCACAAACTTTGGCATGCTACTAGTCCTACATACTTACACCTAGAAACCCCATTCAAGCCTACTTAGGTTCATCTTACGGTGGACATGTTTGCCTGAAAAGGAATCTTTGAAATGTTTCATAGTTTTAGAAATATAGTGCTTTCAAATTTGAGAATTTTACAATGGGGCTCAATGGCAGATATTGGCACGTCAAAAAAGCACTTTCACCTAGAAACTCCATTCACACTTTTTATAATTCAGCTTACTGTGGAGACACATGCTGGAACTTTTTACTTTGAAATGTTTTGTAGTTTCTGAGTTATTTAACTTTAACGCCCAATGCATTCTCAATGGCAATAGCACAAACTTTGGCATGCTACTAGTCCTACATACTTACACCTAGAACCCCCATTCAAGCCTACTTAGGTTCATCTTACGGTGGACATGTTTGCCTGAAAAGGAATCTTTGAAATGTTTCATAGTTTTAGAAATATAGTGCTTTCAAATTTGAGAATTTTACAATGGGGCTCAATGGCAGATATTGGCACGTCAAAAAAGCACTTTCACCTAGAAACTCCATTCACACTTTTTATAATTCAGCTTACTGTGGAGACACATGCTGGAACTTTTTACTTTGAAATGTTTTGTAGTTTCTGAGTTATTTAACTTTAACGCCCAATGCATTCTCAATGGCAATAGCACAAACTTTGGCATGCTACTAGTCCTACATACTTACACCTAGAAACCCCATTCAAGCCTACTTAGGTTCATCTTATGGTGGACATGTTTGCCTGAAAAGGAATCTTTGAAATGTTTCATAGTTTTAGAAATATAGTGCTTTCAAATTTGAGAATTTTACAATGGGGCTCAATGGCAGATATTGGCACGTCAAAAAAGCACTTTCACCTAGAAACTCCATTCACACTTTTTATAATTCAGCTTACTGTGGAGACACATGCTGGAACTTTTTACTTTGAAATGTTTTGTAGTTTCTGAGTTATTTAACTTTAACGCCCAATGCATTCTCAATGGAAATAGCACAAACTTTGGCATGCTACTAGTCCTACATACTTACACCTAGAAACCCCATTCAAGCCTACTTAGGTTCATCTTACGGTGGGCATGTTTGCCTGAAAAGGAATCTTTGAAATGTTTCATAGTTTTAGAAATATAGTGCTTTCAAATTTGAGAATTTTACAATGGGGCTCAATGGCAGATATTGGCACGTCAAAAAAGCACTTTCACCTAGAAACTCCATTCACACTTTTTATAATTCAGCTTACTGTGGAGACACATGCTGGAACTTTTTACTTTGAAATGTTTTGTAGTTTCTGAGTTATTTAACTTTAACGCCCAATGCATTCTCAATGGCAATAGCACAAACTTTGGCATGCTACTAGTCCTACATACTTACACCTAGAAACCCCATTCAAGCCTACTTAGGTTCATCTTACGGTGGACATGTTTGCCTGAAAAGGAATCTTTGAAATGTTTCATAGTTTTAGAAATATAGTGCTTTCAAATTTGAGAATTTTACAATGGGGCTCAATGGCAGATATTGGCACGTCAAAAAAGCACTTTCACCTAGAAACTCCATTCACACTTTTTATAATTCAGCTTACTGTGGAGACACATGCTGGAACTTTTTACTTTGAAATGTTTTGTAGTTTCTGAGTTATTTAACTTTAACGCCCAATGCATTCTCAATGGCAATAGCACAAACTTTGGCATGCTACTAGTCCTACATACTTACACCTAGAAACCCCATTCAAGCCTACTTAGGTTCATCTTACGGTGGACATGTTTGCCTGAAAAGGAATCTTTGAAATGTTTCATAGTTTTAGAAATATAGTGCTTTCAAATTTGAGAATTTTACAATGGGGCTCAATGGCAGATATTGGCACGTCAAAAAAGCACTTTCACCTAGAAACTCCATTCACACTTTTTATAATTCAGCTTACTGTGGAGACACATGCTGGAACTTTTTACTTTGAAATGTTTTGTAGTTTCTGAGTTATTTAACTTTAACGCCCAATGCATTCTCAATGGCAATAGCACAAACTTTGGCATGCTACTAGTCCTACATACTTACACCTAGAAACCCCATTCAAGCCTACTTAGGTTCATCTTACGGTGGACATGTTTGCCTGAAAAGGAATCTTTGAAATGTTTCATAGTTTTAGAAATATAGTGCTTTCAAATTTGAGAATTTTACAATGGGGCTCAATGGCAGATATTGGCACGTCAAAAAAGCACTTTCACCTAGAAACTCCATTCACACGTTTTATAATTCAGCTTACTGTGGAGACACATGCTGGAACTTTTTACTTTGAAATGTTTTGTAGTTTCTGAGTTATTTAACTTTAGCGCCCAATGCATTCTCAATGGCAATAGCACAAACTTTGGCATGCTACTAGTCCTACATACTTACACCTAGAAACCCCATTCAAGCCTACTTAGGTTCATCTTATGGTGGACATGTTTGCCTGAAAAGGAATCTTTGAAATGTTTCATAGTTTTAGAAATATAGTGCTTTCAAATTTGAGAATTTTACAATGGGGCTCAATGGCAGATATTGGCACGTCAAAAAAGCACTTTCACCTAGAAACTCCATTCACACTTTTTATAATTCAGCTTACTGTGGAGACACATGCTGGAACTTTTTACTTTGAAATGTTTTGTAGTTTCTGAGTTATTTAACTTTAACGCCCAATGCATTCTCAATGGCAATAGCACAAACTTTGGCATGCTACTAGTCCTACATACTTACACCTAGAAACCCCATTCAAGCCTACTTAGGTTCATCTTACGGTGGACATGTTTGCCTGAAAAGGAATCTTTGAAATGTTTCATAGTTTTAGAAATATAGTGCTTTCAAATTTGAGAATTTTACAATGGGGCTCAATGGCAGATATTGGCACGTCAAAAAAGCACTTTCACCTAGAAACTCCATTCACACTTTTTATAATTCAGCTTACTGTGGAGACACATGCTGGAACCTTTTACTTTGAAATGTTTTGTAGTTTCTGAGTTATTTAACTTTAACGCCCAATGCATTCTCAATGGCAATAGCACAAACTTTGGCATGCTACTAGTCCTACATACTTACACCTAGAAACCCCATTCAAGCCTACTTAGGTTCATCTTACGGTGGACATGTTTGCCTGAAAAGGAATCTTTGAAATGTTTCATAGTTTTAGAAATATAGTGCTTTCAAATTTGAGAATTTTACAATGGGGCTCAATGGCAGATATTGGCACGTCAAAAAAGCACTTTCACCTAGAAACTCCATTCACACTTTTTATAATTCAGCTTACTGTGGAGACACATGCTGGAACTTTTTACTTTGAAATGTTTTGTAGTTTCTGAGTTATTTAACTTTAACGCCCAATGCATTCTCAATGGCAATAGCACAAACTTTGGCATGCTACTAGTCCTACATACTTACACCTAGAAACCCCATTCAAGCCTACTTAGGTTCATCTTACGGTGGACATGTTTGCCTGAAAAGGAATCTTTGAAATGTTTCATAGTTTTAGAAATATAGTGCTTTCAAATTTGAGAATTTTACAATGGGGCTCAATGGCAGATATTGGCACGTCAAAAAAGCACTTTCACCTAGAAACTCCATTCACACTTTTTATAATTCAGCTTACTGTGGAGACACATGCTGGAACTTTTTACTTTGAAATGTTTTGTAGTTTCTGAGTTATTTAACTTTAACGCCCAATGCATTCTCAATGGCAATAGCACAAACTTTGGCATGCTACTAGTCCTACATACTTACACCTAGAAACCCCATTCAAGCCTACTTAGGTTCATCTTACGGTGGACATGTTTGCCTGAAAAGGAATCTTTGAAATGTTTCATAGTTTTAGAAATATAGTGCTTTCAAATTTGAGAATTTTACAATGGGGCTCAATGGCAGATATTGGCACGTCAAAAAAGCACTTTCACCTAGAAACTCCATTCACACTTTGTATAATTCAGCTTACTGTGGAGACACATGCTGGAACTTTTTACTTTGAAATGTTTTGTAGTTTCTGAGTTATTTAACTTTAACGCCCAATGCATTCTCAATGGCAATAGCACAAACTTTGGCATGCTACTAGTCCTACATACTTACACCTAGAAACCCCATTCAAGCCTACTTAGGTTCATCTTACGGTGGACATGTTTGCCTGAAAAGGAATCTTTTAAATGTTTCATAGTTTTAGAAATATAGTGCTTTCAAATTTGAGAATTTTACAATGGGGCTCAATGGCAGATATTGGCACGTCAAAAAAGCACTTTCACCTAGAAACTCCATTCACACTTTTTATAATTCAGCTTACTGTGGAGACACATGCTGGAACCTTTTACTTTGAAATGTTTTGTAGTTTCTGAGTTATTTAACTTTAACGCCCAATGCATTCTCAATGGCAATAGCACAAACTTTGGCATGCTACTAGTCCTACATACTTACACCTAGAAACCCCATTCAAGCCTACTTAGGTTCATCTTACGGTGGACATGTTTGCCTGAAAAGGAATCTTTGAAATGTTTCATAGTTTTAGAAATATAGTGCTTTCAAATTTGAGAATTTTACAATGGGGCTCAATGGCAGATATTGGCACGTCAAAAAAGCACTTTCACCTAGAAACTCCATTCACACTTTTTATAATTCAGCTTACTGTGGAGACACATGCTGGAACTTTTTACTTTGAAATGTTTTGTAGTTTCTGAGTTATTTAACTTTAACGCCCAATGCATTCTCAATGGCAATAGCACAAACTTTGGCATGCTACTAGTCCTACATACTTACACCTAGAAACCCCATTCAAGCCTACTTAGGTTCATCTTACGGTGGACATGTTTGCCTGAAAAGGAATCTTTGAAATGTTTCATAGTTTTAGAAATATAGTGCTTTCAAATTTGAGAATTTTACAATGGGGCTCAATGGCAGATATTGGCACGTCAAAAAAGCACTTTCACCTAGAAACTCCATTCACACTTTTTATAATTCAGCTTACTGTGGAGACACATGCTGGAACTTTTTACTTTGAAATGTTTTGTAGTTTCTGAGTTATTTAACTTTAACGCCCAATGCATTCTCAATGGCAATAGCACAAACTTTGGCATGCTACTAGTCCTACATACTTACACCTAGAAACCCCATTCAAGCCTACTTAGGTTCATCTTACGGTGGACATGTTTGCCTGAAAAGGAATCTTTGAAATGTTTCATAGTTTTAGAAATATAGTGCTTTCAAATTTGAGAATTTTACAATGGGGCTCAATGGCAGATATTGGCACGTCAAAAAAGCACTTTCACCTAGAAACTCCATTCACACTTTGTATAATTCAGCTTACTGTGGAGACACATGCTGGAACTTTTTACTTTGAAATGTTTTGTAGTTTCTGAGTTATTTAACTTTAACGCCCAATGCATTCTCAATGGCAATAGCACAAACTTTGGCATGCTACTAGTCCTACATACTCACACCTAGAAACCCCATTCAAGCCTACTTAGGTTCATCTTATGGTGGACATGTTTGCCTGAAAAGGAATCTTTGAAATGTTTCATAGTTTTAGAAATATAGTGCTTTCAAATTTGAGAATTTTACAATGGGGCTCAATGGCAGATATTGGCACGTCAAAAAAGCACTTTCACCTAGAAACTCCATTCACACTTTTTATAATTCAGCTTACTGTGGAGACACATGCTGGAACTTTTTACTTTGAAATGTTTTGTAGTTTCTGAGTTATTTAACTTTAACGCCCGATGCATTCTCAATGGCAATAGCACAAACTTTGGCATGCTACTAGTCCTACATACTTACACCTAGAAACCCCATTCAAGCCTACTTAGGTTCATCTTACGGTGGACATGTTTGCCTGAAAAGGAATCTTTGAAATGTTTCATAGTTTTAGAAATATAGTGCTTTCAAATTTGAGAATTTTACAATGGGGCTCAATGGCAGATATTGGCACGTCAAAAAAGCACTTTCACCTAGAAACTCCATTCACACTTTTTATAATTCAGCTTACTGTGGAGACACATGCTGGAACTTTTTACTTTGAAATGTTTTGTAGTTTCTGAGTTATTTAACTTTAACGCCCAATGCATTCTCAATGGCAATAGCACAAACTTTGGCATGCTACTAGTCCTACATACTTACACCTAGAAACCCCATTCAAGCCTACTTAGGTTCATCTTACGGTGGACATGTTTGCCTGAAAAGGAATCTTTAAAATGTTTCATAGTTTTAGAAATATAGTGCTTTCAAATTTGAGAATTTTACAATGGGGCTCAATGGCAGATATTGGCACTTCAAAAAAGCACTTTCACCTAGAAACTCCATTCACACTTTTTATAATTCAGCTTACTGTGGAGACACATGCTGGAACTTTTTACTTTGAAATGTGTTGTAGTTTCTGAGTTATTTAACTTTAACGCCCAATGCATTCTCAATGGCAATAGCACAAACTTTGGCATGCTACTAGTCCTACATACTTACACCTAGAAACCCCATTCAAGCCTACTTAGGTTCATCTTACGGTGGACATGTTTGCCTGAAAAGGAATCTTTGAAATGTTTCATAGTTTTAGAAATATAGTGCTTTCAAATTTGAGAATTTTACAATGGGGCTCAATGGCAGATATTGGCACGTCAAAAAAGCACTTTCACCTAGAAACTCCATTCACACGTTTTATAATTCAGCTTACTGTGGAGACACATGCTGGAACTTTTTACTTTGAAATGTTTTGTAGTTTCTGAGTTATTTAACTTTAGCGCCCAATGCATTCTCAATGGCAATAGCACAAACTTTGGCATGCTACTAGTCCTACATACTTACACCTAGAAACCCCATTCAAGCCTACTTAGGTTCATCTTACGGTGGACATGTTTGCCTGAAAAGGAATCTTTGAAATGTTTCATAGTTTTAGAAATATAGTGCTTTCAAATTTGAGAATTTTACAATGGGGCTCAATGGCAGATATTGGCACGTCAAAAAAGCACTTTCACCTAGAAAGTCCATTCACACTTTTTATAATTCAGCTTACTGTGGAGACACATGCTGGAACTTTTTACTTTTAAATGTTTTGTAGTTTCTGAGTTATTTAACTTTAACGCCCAATGCATTCTCAATGGCAATAGCACAAACTTTGGCATGCCTACTAGTCCTACATACTTACACCTAGAAACCCCATTCAAGCCTACTTAGGTTCATCTTACGGTGGACATGTTTGCCTGAAAAGGAATCTTTGAAATGTTTCATAGTTTTAGAAATATAGTGCTTTCAAATTTGAGAATTTTACAATGGGGCTCAATGGCAGATATTGGCACGTCAAAAAAGCACTTTCACCTAGAAACTCCATATTCACACTTTTTATAATTCAGCTTACTGTGGAGACACATGCTGGAACTTTTTACTTTTAAATGTTTTGTAGTTTCTGAGTTATTTAACTTTAACGCCCAATGCATTCTCAATGGCAATAGCACAAACTTTGGCATGCTACTAGTCCTACATACTTACACCTAGAAACCCCATTCAAGCCTACTTAGGTTCATCTTATGGTGGACATGTTTGCCTGAAAAGGAATCTTTGAAATGTTTCATAGTTTTAGAAATATAGTGCTTTCAAATTTGAGAATTTTACAATGGGGCTCAATGGCAGATATTGGCACGTCAAAAAAGCACTTTCACCTAGAAACTCCATTCACACTTTTTATAATTCAGCTTACTGTGGAGACACATGCTGGAACTTTTTACTTTGAAATGTTTTGTAGTTTCTGAGTTATTTAACTTTAACGCCCAATGCATTCTCAATGGCAATAGCACAAACTTTGGCATGCTACTAGTCCTACATACTTACACCTAGAAACCCCATTCAAGCCTACTTAGGTTCATCTTACGGTGGACATGTTTGCCTGAAAAGGAATCTTTGAAATGTTTCATAGTTTTAGAAATATAGTGCTTTCAAATTTGAGAATTTTACAATGGGGCTCAATGGCAGATATTGGCACGTCAAAAAAGCACTTTCACCTAGAAACTCCATTCACACTTTTTATAATTGAGCTTACTGTGGAGACACATGCTGGAACTTTTTACTTTGAAATGTTTTGTAGTTTCTGAGTTATTTAACTTTAACGCCCAATGCATTCTCAATGGCAATAGCACAAACTTTGGCATGCTACTAGTCCTACATACTTACACCTAGAAACCCCATTCAAGCCTACTTAGGTTCATCTTACGGTGGACATGTTTGCCTGAAAAGGAATCTTTGAAATGTTTCATAGTTTTAGAAATATAGTGCTTTCAAATTTGAGAATTTTACAATGGGGCTCAATGGCAGATATTGGCACGTCAAAAAAGCACTTTCACCTAGAAACTCCATTCACACTTTTTATAATTCAGCTTACTGTGGAGACACATGCTGGAACTTTTTACTTTGAAATGTTTTGTAGTTTCTGAGTTATTTAACTTTAACGCCCAATGCATTCTCAATGGCAATAGCACAAACTTTGGCATGCTACTAGTCCTACATACTTACACCTAGAAACCCCATTCAAGCCTACTTAGGTTCATCTTACGGTGGACATGTTTGCCTGAAAAGGAATCTTTGAAATGTTTCATAGTTTTAGAAATATAGTGCTTTCAAATTTGAGAATTTTACAATGGGGCTCAATGGCAGATATTGGCACGTCAAAAAAGCACTTTCACCTAGAAACTCCATTCACACTTTTTATAATTCAGCTTACTGTGGAGACACATGCTGGAACTTTTTACTTTGAAATGTTTTGTAGTTTCTGAGTTATTTAACTTTAACGCCCAATGCATTCTCAATGGCAATAGCACAAACTTTGGCATGCTACTAGTCCTACATACTTACACCTAGAAACCCCATTCAAGCCTACTTAGGTTCATCTTACGGTGGACATGTTTGCCTGAAAAGGAATCTTTGAAATGTTTCATAGTTTTAGAAATATAGTGCTTTCAAATTTGAGAATTTTACAATGGGGCTCAATGGCAGATATTGGCACGTCAAAAAAGCACTTTCACCTAGAAACTCCATTCACACTTTTTATAATTCAGCTTACTGTGGAGACACATGCTGGAACTTTTTACTTTGAAATGTTTTGTAGTTTCTGAGTTATTTAACTTTAACGCCCAATGCATTCTCAATGGCAATAGCACAAACTTTGGCATGCTACTAGTCCTACATACTTACACCTAGAAACCCCATTCAAGCCTACTTAGGTTCATCTTACGGTGGACATGTTTGCCTGAAAAGGAATCTTTGAAATGTTTCATAGTTTTAGAAATATAGTGCTTTCAAATTTGAGAATTTTACAATGGGGCTCAATGGCAGATATTGGCACGTCAAAAAAGCACTTTCACCTAGAAACTCCATTCACACTTTTTATAATTCAGCTTACTGTGGAGACACATGCTGGAACTTTTTACTTTGAAATGTTTTGTAGTTTCTGAGTTATTTAACTTTAACGCCCAATGCATTCTCAATGGCAATAGCACAAACTTTGGCATGCTACTAGTCCTACATACTTACACCTAGAACCCCCATTCAAGCCTACTTAGGTTCATCTTACGGTGGACATGTTTGCCTGAAAAGGAATCTTTGAAATGTTTCATAGTTTTAGAAATATAGTGCTTTCAAATTTGAGAATTTTACAATGGGGCTCAATGGCAGATATTGGCACGTCAAAAAAGCACTTTCACCTAGAAACTCCATTCACACTTTTTATAATTCAGCTTACTGTGGAGACACATGCTGGAACTTTTTACTTTGAAATGTTTTGTAGTTTCTGAGTTATTTAACTTTAACGCCCAATGCATTCTCAATGGCAATAGCACAAACTTTGGCATGCTACTAGTCCTACATACTTACACCTAGAAACCCCATTCAAGCCTACTTAGGTTCATCTTATGGTGGACATGTTTGCCTGAAAAGGAATCTTTGAAATGTTTCATAGTTTTAGAAATATAGTGCTTTCAAATTTGAGAATTTTACAATGGGGCTCAATGGCAGATATTGGCACGTCAAAAAAGCACTTTCACCTAGAAACTCCATTCACACTTTTTATAATTCAGCTTACTGTGGAGACACATGCTGGAACTTTTTACTTTGAAATGTTTTGTAGTTTCTGAGTTATTTAACTTTAACGCCCAATGCATTCTCAATGGCAATAGCACAAACTTTGGCATGCTACTAGTCCTACATACTTACACCTAGAAACCCCATTCAAGCCTACTTAGGTTCATCTTACGGTGGACATGTTTGCCTGAAAAGGAATCTTTGAAATGTTTCATAGTTTTAGAAATATAGTGCTTTCAAATTTGAGAATTTTACAATGGGGCTCAATGGCAGATATTGGCACGTCAAAAAAGCACTTTCACCTAGAAACTCCATTCACACGTTTTATAATTCAGCTTACTGTGGAGACACATGCTGGAACTTTTTACTTTGAAATGTTTTGTAGTTTCTGAGTTATTTAACTTTAACGCCCAATGCATTCTCAATGGCAATAGCACAAACTTTGGCATGCTACTAGTCCTACATACTTACACCTAGAAACCCCATTCAAGCCTACTTAGGTTCATCTTACGGTGGACATGTTTGCCTGAAAAGGAATCTTTGAAATGTTTCATAGTTTTAGAAATATAGTGCTTTCAAATTTGAGAATTTTACAATGGGGCTCAATGGCAGATATTGGCACGTCAAAAAAGCACTTTCACCTAGAAACTCCATTCACACTTTTTATAATTCAGCTTACTGTGGAGACACATGCTGGAACTTTTTACTTTGAAATGTTTTGTAGTTTCTGAGTTATTTAACTTTAACGCCCAATGCATTCTCAATGGCAATAGCACAAACTTTGGCATGCTACTAGTCCTACATACTTACACCTAGAACCCCCATTCAAGCCTACTTAGGTTCATCTTACGGTGGACATGTTTGCCTGAAAAGGAATCTTTGAAATGTTTCATAGTTTTAGAAATATAGTGCTTTCAAATTTGAGAATTTTACAATGGGGCTCAATGGCAGATATTGGCACGTCAAAAAAGCACTTTCACCTAGAAACTCCATTCACACTTTTTATAATTCAGCTTACTGTGGAGACACATGCTGGAACTTTTTACTTTGAAATGTTTTGTAGTTTCTGAGTTATTTAACTTTAACGCCCAATGCATTCTCAATGGCAATAGCACAAACTTTGGCATGCTACTAGTCCTACATACTTACACCTAGAAACCCCATTCAAGCCTACTTAGGTTCATCTTATGGTGGACATGTTTGCCTGAAAAGGAATCTTTGAAATGTTTCATAGTTTTAGAAATATAGTGCTTTCAAATTTGAGAATTTTACAATGGGGCTCAATGGCAGATATTGGCACGTCAAAAAAGCACTTTCACCTAGAAACTCCATTCACACTTTTTATAATTCAGCTTACTGTGGAGACACATGCTGGAACTTTTTACTTTGAAATGTTTTGTAGTTTCTGAGTTATTTAACTTTAACGCCCAATGCATTCTCAATGGCAATAGCACAAACTTTGGCATGCTACTAGTCCTACATACTTACACCTAGAAACCCCATTCAAGCCTACTTAGGTTCATCTTACGGTGGACATGTTTGCCTGAAAAGGAATCTTTGAAATGTTTCATAGTTTTAGAAATATAGTGCTTTCAAATTTGAGAATTTTACAATGGGGCTCAATGGCAGATATTGGCACGTCAAAAAAGCACTTTCACCTAGAAACTCCATTCACACTTTTTATAATTGAGCTTACTGTGGAGACACATGCTGGAACTTTTTACTTTGAAATGTTTTGTAGTTTCTGAGTTATTTAACTTTAACGCCCAATGCATTCTCAATGGCAATAGCACAAACTTTGGCATGCTACTAGTCCTACATACTTACACCTAGAAACCCCATTCAAGCCTACTTAGGTTCATCTTACGGTGGACATGTTTGCCTGAAAAGGAATCTTTGAAATGTTTCATAGTTTTAGAAATATAGTGCTTTCAAATTTGAGAATTTTACAATGGGGCTCAATGGCAGATATTGGCACGTCAAAAAAGCACTTTCACCTAGAAACTCCATTCACACTTTTTATAATTCAGCTTACTGTGGAGACACATGCTGGAACTTTTTACTTTGAAATGTTTTGTAGTTTCTGAGTTATTTAACTTTAACGCCCAATGCATTCTCAATGGCAATAGCACAAACTTTGGCATGCTACTAGTCCTACATACTTACACCTAGAAACCCCATTCAAGCCTACTTAGGTTCATCTTACGGTGGACATGTTTGCCTGAAAAGGAATCTTTGAAATGTTTCATAGTTTTAGAAATATAGTGCTTTCAAAGTTGAGAATTTTACAATGGGGCTCAATGGCAGATATTGGCACGTCAAAAAAGCACTTTCACCTAGAAACTCCATTCACACTTTTTATAATTCAGCTTACTGTGGAGACACATGCTGGAACTTTTTACTTTGAAATGTTTTGTAGTTTCTGAGTTATTTAACTTTAACGCCCAATGCATTCTCAATGGCAATAGCACAAACCTTGGCATGCTACTAGTCCTACATACTTACACCTAGAAACCCCATTCAAGCCTACTTAGGTTCATCTTACGGTGGACATGTTTGCCTGAAAAGGAATCTTTGAAATGTTTCATAGTTTTAGAAATATAGTGCTTTCAAATTTGAGAATTTTACAATGGGGCTCAATGGCAGATATTGGCACGTCAAAAAAGCACTTTCACCTAGAAACTCCATTCACACTTTTTATAATTCAGCTTACTGTGGAGACACATGCTGGAACTTTTTACTTTGAAATGTTTTGTAGTTTCTGAGTTATTTAACTTTAACGCCCAATGCATTCTCAATGGCAATAGCACAAACTTTGGCATGCTACTAGTCCTACATACTTACACCTAGAAACCCCATTCAAGCCTACTTAGGTTCATCTTACGGTGGACATGTTTGCCTGAAAAGGAATCTTTGAAATGTTTCATAGTTTTAGAAATATAGTGCTTTCAAATTTGAGAATTTTACAATGGGGCTCAATGGCAGATATTGGCACGTCAAAAAAGCACTTTCACCTAGAAACTCCATTCACACTTTTTATAATTGAGCTTACTGTGGAGACACATGCTGGAACTTTTTACTTTGAAATGTTTTGTAGTTTCTGAGTTATTTAACTTTAACGCCCAATGCATTCTCAATGGCAATAGCACAAACCTTGGCATGCTACTAGTCCTACATACTTACACCTAGAAACCCCATTCAAGCCTACTTAGGTTCATCTTACGGTGGACATGTTTGCCTGAAAAGGAATCTTTGAAATGTTTCATAGTTTTAGAAATATAGTGCTTTCAAATTTGAGAATTTTACAATGGGGCTCAATGGCAGATATTGGCACGTCAAAAAAGCACTTTCACCTAGAAACTCCATTCACACTTTTTATAATTCAGCTTACTGTGGAGACACATGCTGGAACTTTTTACTTTGAAATGTTTTGTAGTTTCTGAGTTATTTAACTTTAACGCCCAATGCATTCTCAATGGCAATAGCACAAACTTTGGCATGCTACTAGTCCTACATACTTACACCTAGAAACCCCATTCAAGCCTACTTAGGTTCATCTTACGGTGGACATGTTTGCCTGAAAAGGAATCTTTGAAATGTTTCATAGTTTTAGAAATATAGTGCTTTCAAATTTGAGAATTTTACAATGGGGCTCAATGGCAGATATTGGCACGTCAAAAAAGCACTTTCACCTAGAAACTCCATTCACACTTTTTATAATTGAGCTTACTGTGGAGACACATGCTGGAACTTTTTACTTTGAAATGTTTTGTAGTTTCTGAGTTATTTAACTTTAACGCCCAATGCATTCTCAATGGCAATAGCACAAACTTTGGCATGCTACTAGTCCTACATACTTACACCTAGAAACCCCATTCAAGCCTACTTAGGTTCATCTTACGGTGGACATGTTTGCCTGAAAAGGAATCTTTGAAATGTTTCATAGTTTTAGAAATATAGTGCTTTCAAATTTGAGAATTTTACAATGGGGCTCAATGGCAGATATTGGCACGTCAAAAAAGCACTTTCACCTAGAAACTCCATTCACACTTTTTATAATTCAGCTTACTGTGGAGACACATGCTGGAACTTTTTACTTTGAAATGTTTTGTAGTTTCTGAGTTATTTAACTTTAACGCCCAATGCATTCTCAATGGCAATAGCACAAACTTTGGCATGCTACTAGTCCTACATACTTACACCTAGAAACCCCATTCAAGCCTACTTAGGTTCATCTTACGGTGGACATGTTTGCCTGAAAAGGAATCTTTGAAATGTTTCATAGTTTTAGAAATATAGTGCTTTCAAAGTTGAGAATTTTACAATGGGGCTCAATGGCAGATATTGGCACGTCAAAAAAGCACTTTCACCTAGAAACTCCATTCACACTTTTTATAATTCAGCTTACTGTGGAGACACATGCTGGAACTTTTTACTTTGAAATGTTTTGTAGTTTCTGAGTTATTTAACTTTAACGCCCAATGCATTCTCAATGGCAATAGCACAAACCTTGGCATGCTACTAGTCCTACATACTTACACCTAGAAACCCCATTCAAGCCTACTTAGGTTCATCTTACGGTGGACATGTTTGCCTGAAAAGGAATCTTTGAAATGTTTCATAGTTTTAGAAATATAGTGCTTTCAAATTTGAGAATTTTACAATGGGGCTCAATGGCAGATATTGGCACGTCAAAAAAGCACTTTCACCTAGAAACTCCATTCACACTTTTTATAATTCAGCTTACTGTGGAGACACATGCTGGAACTTTTTACTTTGAAATGTTTTGTAGTTTCTGAGTTATTTAACTTTAACGCCCAATGCATTCTCAATGGCAATAGCACAAACTTTGGCATGCTACTAGTCCTACATACTTACACCTAGAAACCCCATTCAAGCCTACTTAGGTTCATCTTACGGTGGACATGTTTGCCTGAAAAGGAATCTTTGAAATGTTTCATAGTTTTAGAAATATAGTGCTTTCAAATTTGAGAATTTTACAATGGGGCTCAATGGCAGATATTGGCACGTCAAAAAAGCACTTTCACCTAGAAACTCCATTCACACTTTTTATAATTCAGCTTACTGTGGAGACACATGCTGGAACTTTTTACTTTGAAATGTTTTGTAGTTTCTGAGTTATTTAACTTTAACGCCCAATGCATTCTCAATGGCAATAGCACAAACTTTGGCATGCTACTAGTCCTACATACTTACACCTAGAAACCCCATTCAAGCCTACTTCTTACGGTGGACATGTTTGCCTGAAAAGGAATCTTTGAAATGTTTCATAGTTTTAGAAATATAGTGCTTTCAAATTTGAGAATTTTACAATGGGGCTCAATGGCAGATATTGGCACGTCAAAAAAGCACTTTCACCTAGAAACTCCATTCACACTTTTTATAATTCAGCTTACTGTGGAGACACATGCTGGAACTTTTTACTTTGAAATGTTTTGTAGTTTCTGAGTTATTTAACTTTAACACCCAATGCATTCTCAATGGCAATAGCACAAACTTTGGCATGCTACTAGTCCTACATACTTACACCTAGAACCCCCATTCAAGCCTACTTAGGTTCATCTTACGGTGGACATGTTTGCCTGAAAAGGAATCTTTGAAATGTTTCATAGTTTTAGAAATATAGTGCTTTCAAATTTGAGAATTTTAGAATGGGGCTCAATGGCAGATATTGGCACATCAAAAAAGCACTTTCACCTAGAAACTCCATTCACACTTTTTATAATTCAGCTTACTGTGGAGACACATGCTGGAACTTTTTACTTTGAAATGTTTTGTAGTTTCTGAGTTATTTAACTTTAACGCCCAATGCATTCTCAATGGCAATAGCACAAACTTTGGCATGCTACTAGTCCTACATACTTACACCTAGAAACCCCATTCAAGCCTACTTAGGTTCATCTTACGGTGGACATGTTTGCCTGAAAAGGAATCTTTGAAATGTTTCATAGTTTTAGAAATATAGTGCTTTCAAATTTGAGAATTTTACAATGGGGCTCAATGGCAGATATTGGCACGTCAAAAAAGCACTTTCACCTAGAAACTCCATTCACACTTTTTATAATTCAGGTTACTGTGGAGACACATGCTGGAACTTTTTACTTTGAAATGTTTTGTAGTTTCTGAGTTATTTAACTTTAACGCCCAATGCATTCTCAATGGCAATAGCACAAACTTTGGCATGCTACTAGTCCTACATACTTACACCTAGAAACCCCATTCAAGCCTACTTAGGTTCATCTTATGGTGGACATGTTTGCCTGAAAAGGATTCTTTGAAATGTTTCATAGTTTTAGAAATATAGTGCTTTCAAATTTGAGAATTTTACAATGGGGCTCAATGGCAGATATTGGCACGTCAAAAAAGCACTTTCACCTAGAAACTCCATTCACACTTTTTATAATTCAGCTTACTGTGGAGACACATGCTGGAACTTTTTACTTTGAAATGTTTTGTAGTTTCTGAGTTATTTAACTTTAACGCCCAATGCATTCTCAATGGCAATAGCACAAACTTTGGCATGCTACTAGTCCTACATACTTACACCTAGAAACCCCATTCAAGCCTACTTAGGTTCATCTTACGGTGGACATGTTTGCCTGAAAAGGAATCTTTGAAATGTTTCATAGTTTTAGAAATATAGTGCTTTCAAATTTGAGAATTTTACAATGGGGCTCAATGGCAGATATTGGCACGTCAAAAAAGCACTTTCACCTAGAAACTCCATTCACACTTTTTATAATTCAGCTTACTGTGGAGACACATGCTGGAACTTTTTACTTTGAAATGTTTTGTAGTTTCTGAGTTATTTAACTTTAACGCCCAATGCATTCTCAATGGCAATAGCACAAACTTTGGCATGCTACTAGTCCTACATACTTACACCTAGAAACCCCATTCAAGCCTACTTAGGTTCATCTTACGGTGGACATGTTTGCCTGAAAAGGAATCTTTGAAATGTTTCATAGTTTTAGAAATATAGTGCTTTCAAATTTGAGAATTTTACAATGGGGCTCAATGGCAGATATTGGCACGTCAAAAAAGCACTTTCACCTAGAAACTCCATTCACACTTTTTATAATTCAGCTTACTGTGGAGACACATGCTGGAACTTTTTACTTTGAAATGTTTTGTAGTTTCTGAGTTATTTAACTTTAACGCCCAATGCATTCTCAATGGCAATAGCACAAACTTTGGCATGCTACTAGTCCTACATACTTACACCTAGAAACCCCATTCAAGCCTACTTAGGTTCATCTTATGGTGGACATGTTTGCCTGAAAAGGAATCTTTGAAATGTTTCATAGTTTTAGAAATATAGTGCTTTCAAATTTGAGAATTTTACAATGGGGCTCAATGGCAGATATTGGCACGTCAAAAAAGCACTTTCACCTAGAAACTCCATTCACACTTTTTATAATTCAGCTTACTGTGGAGACACATGCTGGAACTTTTTACTTTGAAATGTTTTGTAGTTTCTGAGTTATTTAACTTTAACGCCCAATGCATTCTCAATGGCAATAGCACAAACTTTGGCATGCTACTAGTCCTACATACTTACACCTAGAAACCCCATTCAAGCCTACTTAGGTTCATCTTACGGTGGACATGTTTGCCTGAAAAGGAATCTTTGAAATGTTTCATAGTTTTAGAAATATAGTGCTTTCAAATTTGAGAATTTTACAATGGGGCTCAATGGCAGATATTGGCACGTCAAAAAAGCACTTTCACCTAGAAACTCCATTCACACTTTTTATAATTCAGCTTACTGTGGAGACACATGCTGGAACTTTTTACTTTGAAATGTTTTGTAGTTTCTGAGTTATTTAACTTTAACGCCCAATGCATTCTCAATGGCAATAGCACAAACTTTGGCATGCTACTAGTCCTACATACTTACACCTAGAAACCCCATTCAAGCCTACTTAGGTTCATCTTACGGTGGACATGTTTGCCTGAAAAGGAATCTTTGAAATGTTTCATAGTTTTAGAAATATAGTGCTTTCAAATTTGAGAATTTTACAATGGGGCTCAATGGCAGATATTGGCACGTCAAAAAAGCACTTTCACCTAGAAACTCCATTCACACTTTTTATAATTCAGCTTACTGTGGAGACACATGCTGGAACTTTTTACTTTGAAATGTTTTGTAGTTTCTGAGTTATTTAACTTTAACGCCCAATGCATTCTCAATGGCAATAGCACAAACTTTGGCATGCTACTAGTCCTACATACTTACACCTAGAAACCCCATTCAAGCCTACTTAGGTTCATCTTACGGTGGACATGTTTGCCTGAAAAGGAATCTTTGAAATGTTTCATAGTTTTAGAAATATAGTGCTTTCAAATTTGAGAATTTTACAATGGGGCTCAATGGCAGATATTGGCACGTCAAAAAAGCACTTTCACCTAGAAACTCCATTCACACTTTTTATAATTCAGCTTACTGTGGAGACACATGCTGGAACTTTTTACTTTGAAATGTTTTGTAGTTTCTGAGTTATTTAACTTTAACGCCCAATGCATTCTCAATGGCAATAGCACAAACTTTGGCATGCTACTAGTCCTACATACTTACACCTAGAAACCCCATTCAAGCCTACTTAGGTTCATCTTACGGTGGACATGTTTGCCTGAAAAGGAATCTTTGAAATGTTTCATAGTTTTAGAAATATAGTGCTTTCAAATTTGAGAATTTTACAATGGGGCTCAATGGCAGATATTGGCACGTCAAAAAAGCACTTTCACCTAGAAACTCCATTCACACTTTTTATAATTCAGCTTACTGTGGAGACACATGCTGGAACTTTTTACTTTGAAATGTTTTGTAGTTTCTGAGTTATTTAACTTTAACGCCCAATGCATTCTCAATGGCAATAGCACAAACTTTGGCATGCTACTAGTCCTACATACTTACACCTAGAAACCCCATTCAAGCCTACTTAGGTTCATCTTACGGTGGACATGTTTGCCTGAAAAGGAATCTTTGAAATGTTTCATAGTTTTAGAAATATAGTGCTTTCAAATTTGAGAATTTTACAATGGGGCTCAATGGCAGATATTGGCACGTCAAAAAAGCACTTTCACCTAGAAACTCCATTCACACTTTTTATAATTCAGCTTACTGTGGAGACACATGCTGGAACTTTTTACTTTGAAATGTTTTGTAGTTTCTGAGTTATTTAACTTTAACGCCCAATGCATTCTCAATGGCAATAGCACAAACTTTGGCATGCTACTAGTCCTACATACTTACACCTAGAAACCCCATTCAAGCCTACTTAGGTTCATCTTACGGTGGACATGTTTGCCTGAAAAGGAATCTTTGAAATGTTTCATAGTTTTAGAAATATAGTGCTTTCAAATTTGAGAATTTTACAATGGGGCTCAATGGCAGATATTGGCACGTCAAAAAAGCACTTTCACCTAGAAACTCCATTCACACTTTTTATAATTCAGCTTACTGTGGAGACACATGCTGGAACTTTTTACTTTTAAATGTTTTGTAGTTTCTGAGTTATTTAACTTTAACGCCCAATGCATTCTCAATGGCAATAGCACAAACTTTGGCATGCTACTAGTCCTACATACTTACACCTAGAACCCCCATTCAAGCCTACTTAGGTTCATCTTACGGTGGACATGTTTGCCTGAAAAGGAATCTTTGAAATGTTTCATAGTTTTAGAAATATAGTGCTTTCAAATTTGAGAATTTTACAATGGGGCTCAATGGCAGATATTGGCACGTCAAAAAAGCACTTTCACCTAGAAACTCCATTCACACTTTTTATAATTCAGCTTACTGTGGAGACACATGCTGGAACTTTTTACTTTTAAATGTTTTGTAGTTTCTGAGTTATTTAACTTTAACGCCCAATGCATTCTCAATGGCAATAGCACAAACTTTGGCATGCTACTAGTCCTACATACTTACACCTAGAAACCCCATTCAAGCCTACTTAGGTTCATCTTATGGTGGACATGTTTGCCTGAAAAGGAATCTTTGAAATGTTTCATAGTTTTAGAAATATAGTGCTTTCAAATTTGAGAATTTTACAATGGGGCTCAATGGCAGATATTGGCACGTCAAAAAAGCACTTTCACCTAGAAACTCCATTCACACTTTTTATAATTCAGCTTACTGTGGAGACACATGCTGGAACTTTTTACTTTGAAATGTTTTGTAGTTTCTGAGTTATTTAACTTTAACGCCCAATGCATTCTCAATGGCAATAGCACAAACTTTGGCATGCTACTAGTCCTACATACTTACACCTAGAAACCCCATTCAAGCCTACTTAGGTTCATCTTACGGTGGACATGTTTGCCTGAAAAGGAATCTTTGAAATGTTTCATAGTTTTAGAAATATAGTGCTTTCAAATTTGAGAATTTTACAATGGGGCTCAATGGCAGATATTGGCACGTCAAAAAAGCACTTTCACCTAGAAACTCCATTCACACTTTTTATAATTCAGCTTACTGTGGAGACACATGCTGGAACTTTTTACTTTGAAATGTTTTGTAGTTTCTGAGTTATTTAACTTTAACGCCCAATGCATTCTCAATGGCAATAGCACAAACTTTGGCATGCTACTAGTCCTACATACTTACACCTAGAAACCCCATTCAAGCCTACTTAGGTTCATCTTACGGTGGACATGTTTGCCTGAAAAGGAATCTTTGAAATGTTTCATAGTTTTAGAAATATAGTGCTTTCAAAGTTGAGAATTTTACAATGGGGCTCAATGGCAGATATTGGCACGTCAAAAAAGCACTTTCACCTAGAAACTCCATTCACACTTTTTATAATTCAGCTTACTGTGGAGACACATGCTGGAACTTTTTACTTTGAAATGTTTTGTAGTTTCTGAGTTATTTAACTTTAACGCCCAATGCATTCTCAATGGCAATAGCACAAACTTTGGCATGCTACTAGTCCTACATACTTACACCTAGAAACCCCATTCAAGCCTACTTAGGTTCATCTTATGGTGGACATGTTTGCCTGAAAAGGAATCTTTGAAATGTTTCATAGTTTTAGAAATATAGTGCTTTCAAATTTGAGAATTTTACAATGGGGCTCAATGGCAGATATTGGCACGTCAAAAAAGCACTTTCACCTAGAAACTCCATTCACACTTTTTATAATTCAGCTTACTGTGGAGACACATGCTGGAACTTTTTACTTTGAAATGTTTTGTAGTTTCTGAGTTATTTAACTTTAACGCCCAATGCATTCTCAATGGCAATAGCACAAACTTTGGCATGCTACTAGTCCTACATACTTACACCTAGAAACCCCATTCAAGCCTACTTAGGTTCATCTTACGGTGGACATGTTTGCCTGAAAAGGAATCTTTGAAATGTTTCATAGTTTTAGAAATATAGTGCTTTCAAATTTGAGAATTTTACAATGGGGCTCAATGGCAGATATTGGCACGTCAAAAAAGCACTTTCACCTAGAAACTCCATTCACACTTTTTATAATTCAGCTTACTGTGGAGACACATGCTGGAACTTTTTACTTTGAAATGTTTTGTAGTTTCTGAGTTATTTAACTTTAACGCCCAATGCATTCTCAATGGCAATAGCACAAACTTTGGCATGCTACTAGTCCTACATACTTACACCTAGAAACCCCATTCAAGCCTACTTAGGTTCATCTTACGGTGGACATGTTTGCCTGAAAAGGAATCTTTGAAATGTTTCATAGTTTTAGAAATATAGTGCTTTCAAATTTGAGAATTTTACAATGGGGCTCAATGGCAGATATTGGCACGTCAAAAAAGCACTTTCACCTAGAAACTCCATTCACACTTTTTATAATTCAGCTTACTGTGGAGACACATGCTGGAACTTTTTACTTTGAAATGTTTTGTAGTTTCTGAGTTATTTAACTTTAACGCCCAATGCATTCTCAATGGCAATAGCACAAACTTTGGCATGCTACTAGTCCTACATACTTACACCTAGAAACCCCATTCAAGCCTACTTAGGTTCATCTTATGGTGGACATGTTTGCCTGAAAAGGAATCTTTGAAATGTTTCATAGTTTTAGAAATATAGTGCTTTCAAATTTGAGAATTTTACAATGGGGCTCAATGGCAGATATTGGCACGTCAAAAAAGCACTTTCACCTAGAAACTCCATTCACACTTTTTATAATTCAGCTTACTGTGGAGACACATGCTGGAACTTTTTACTTTGAAATGTTTTGTAGTTTCTGAGTTATTTAACTTTAACGCCCAATGCATTCTCAATGGCAATAGCACAAACTTTGGCATGCTACTAGTCCTACATACTTACACCTAGAACCCCCATTCAAGCCTACTTAGGTTCATCTTACGGTGGACATGTTTGCCTGAAAAGGAATCTTTGAAATGTTTCATAGTTTTAGAAATATAGTGCTTTCAAATTTGAGAATTTTACAATGGGGCTCAATGGCAGATATTGGCACGTCAAAAAAGCACTTTCACCTAGAAACTCCATTCACACTTTTTATAATTCAGCTTACTGTGGAGACACATGCTGGAACTTTTTACTTTGAAATGTTTTGTAGTTTCTGAGTTATTTAACTTAAACGCCCAATGCATTCTCAATGGCAATAGCACAAACTTTGGCATGCTACTAGTCCTACATACTTACACCTAGAAACCCCATTCAAGCCTACTTAGGTTCATCTTATGGTGGACATGTTTGCCTGAAAAGGAATCTTTGAAATGTTTCATAGTTTTAGAAATATAGTGCTTTCAAATTTGAGAATTTTACAATGGGGCTCAATGGCAGATATTGGCACGTCAAAAAAGCACTTTCACCTAGAAACTCCATTCACACTTTTTATAATTCAGCTTACTGTGGAGACACATGCTGGAACTTTTTACTTTGAAATGTTTTGTAGTTTCTGAGTTATTTAACTTTAACGCCCAATGCATTCTCAATGGCAATAGCACAAACTTTGGCATGCTACTAGTCCTACATACTTACACCTAGAACCCCCATTCAAGCCTACTTAGGTTCATCTTACGGTGGACATGTTTGCCTGAAAAGGAATCTTTGAAATGTTTCATAGTTTTAGAAATATAGTGCTTTCAAATTTGAGAATTTTACAATGGGGCTCAATGGCAGATATTGGCACGTCAAAAAAGCACTTTCACCTAGAAACTCCATTCACACTTTTTATAATTCAGCTTACTGTGGAGACACATGCTGGAACTTTTTACTTTGAAATGTTTTGTAGTTTCTGAGTTATTTAACTTTAACGCCCAATGCATTCTCAATGGCAATAGCACAAACTTTGGCATGCTACTAGTCCTACATACTTACACCTAGAAACCCCATTCAAGCCTACTTAGGTTCATCTTATGGTGGACATGTTTGCCTGAAAAGGAATCTTTGAAATGTTTCATAGTTTTAGAAATATAGTGCTTTCAAATTTGAGAATTTTACAATGGGGCTCAATGGCAGATATTGGCACGTCAAAAAAGCACTTTCACCTAGAAACTCCATTCACACTTTTTATAATTCAGCTTACTGTGGAGACACATGCTGGAACTTTTTACTTTGAAATGTTTTGTAGTTTCTGAGTTATTTAACTTTAACGCCCAATGCATTCTCAATGGCAATAGCACAAACTTTGGCATGCTACTAGTCCTACATACTTACACCTAGAAACCCCATTCAAGCCTACTTAGGTTCATCTTACGGTGGACATGTTTGCCTGAAAAGGAATCTTTGAAATGTTTCATAGTTTTAGAAATATAGTGCTTTCAAATTTGAGAATTTTACAATGGGGCTCAATGGCAGATATTGGCACGTCAAAAAAGCACTTTCACCTAGAAACTCCATTCACACTTTTTATAATTCAGCTTACTGTGGAGACACATGCTGGAACTTTTTACTTTGAAATGTTTTGTAGTTTCTGAGTTATTTAACTTTAACGCCCAATGCATTCTCAATGGCAATAGCACAAACTTTGGCATGCTACTAGTCCTACATACTTACACCTAGAAACCCCATTCAAGCCTACTTAGGTTCATCTTACGGTGGACATGTTTGCCTGAAAAGGAATCTTTGAAATGTTTCATAGTTTTAGAAATATAGTGCTTTCAAATTTGAGAATTTTACAATGGGGCTCAATGGCAGATATTGGCACGTCAAAAAAGCACTTTCACCTAGAAACTCCATTCACACTTTTTATAATTCAGCTTACTGTGGAGACACATGCTGGAACTTTTTACTTTGAAATGTTTTGTAGTTTCTGAGTTATTTAACTTTAACGCCCAATGCATTCTCAATGGCAATAGCACAAACTTTGGCATGCTACTAGTCCTACATACTTACACCTAGAAACCCCATTCAAGCCTACTTAGGTTCATCTTACGGTGGACATGTTTGCCTGAAAAGGAATCTTTGAAATGTTTCATAGTTTTAGAAATATAGTGCTTTCAAAGTTGAGAATTTTACAATGGGGCTCAATGGCAGATATTGGCACGTCAAAAAAGCACTTTCACCTAGAAACTCCATTCACACTTTTTATAATTCAGCTTACTGTGGAGACACATGCTGGAACTTTTTACTTTGAAATGTTTTGTAGTTTCTGAGTTATTTAACTTTAACGCCCAATGCATTCTCAATGGCAATAGCACAAACTTTGGCATGCTACTAGTCCTACATACTTACACCTAGAAACCCCATTCAAGCCTACTTAGGTTCATCTTATGGTGGACATGTTTGCCTGAAAAGGAATCTTTGAAATGTTTCATAGTTTTAGAAATATAGTGCTTTCAAATTTGAGAATTTTACAATGGGGCTCAATGGCAGATATTGGCACGTCAAAAAAGCACTTTCACCTAGAAACTCCATTCACACTTTTTATAATTCAGCTTACTGTGGAGACACATGCTGGAACTTTTTACTTTGAAATGTTTTGTAGTTTCTGAGTTATTTAACTTTAACGCCCAATGCATTCTCAATGGCAATAGCACAAACTTTGGCATGCTACTAGTCCTACATACTTACACCTAGAAACCCCATTCAAGCCTACTTAGGTTCATCTTACGGTGGACATGTTTGCCTGAAAAGGAATCTTTGAAATGTTTCATAGTTTTAGAAATATAGTGCTTTCAAATTTGAGAATTTTACAATGGGGCTCAATGGCAGATATTGGCACGTCAAAAAAGCACTTTCACCTAGAAACTCCATTCACACTTTTTATAATTCAGCTTACTGTGGAGACACATGCTGGAACTTTTTACTTTGAAATGTTTTGTAGTTTCTGAGTTATTTAACTTTAACGCCCAATGCATTCTCAATGGCAATAGCACAAACTTTGGCATGCTACTAGTCCTACATACTTACACCTAGAAACCCCATTCAAGCCTACTTAGGTTCATCTTACGGTGGACATGTTTGCCTGAAAAGGAATCTTTGAAATGTTTCATAGTTTTAGAAATATAGTGCTTTCAAATTTGAGAATTTTACAATGGGGCTCAATGGCAGATATTGGCACGTCAAAAAAGCACTTTCACCTAGAAACTCCATTCACACTTTTTATAATTCAGCTTACTGTGGAGACACATGCTGGAACTTTTTACTTTGAAATGTGTTGTAGTTTCTGAGTTATTTAACTTTAACGCCCAATGCATTCTCAATGGCAATAGCACAAACTTTGGCATGCTACTAGTCCTACATACTTACACCTAGAAACCCCATTCAAGCCTACTTAGGTTCATCTTACGGTGGACATGTTTGCCTGAAAAGGAATCTTTGAAATGTTTCATAGTTTTAGAAATATAGTGCTTTCAAATTTGAGAATTTTACAATGGGGCTCAATGGCAGATATTGGCACGTCAAAAAAGCACTTTCACCTAGAAACTCCATTCACACGTTTTATAATTCAGCTTACTGTGGAGACACATGCTGGAACTTTTTACTTTGAAATGTTTTGTAGTTTCTGAGTTATTTAACTTTAACGCCCAATGCATTCTCAATGGCAATAGCACAAACTTTGGCATGCTACTAGTCCTACATACTTACACCTAGAAACCCCATTCAAGCCTACTTAGGTTCATCTTACGGTGGACATGTTTGCCTGAAAAGGAATCTTTGAAATGTTTCATAGTTTTAGAAATATAGTGCTTTCAAATTTGAGAATTTTACAATGGGGCTCAATGGCAGGTATTGGCACGTCAAAAAAGCACTTTCACCTAGAAACTCCATTCACACTTTTTATAATTCAGCTTACTGTGGAGACACATGCTGGAACTTTTTACTTTGAAATGTTTTGTAGTTTCTGAGTTATTTAACTTTAACGCCCAATGCATTCTCAATGGCAATAGCACAAACTTTGGCATGCTACTAGTCCTACATACTTACACCTAGAAACCCCATTCAAGCCTACTTAGGTTCATCTTACGGTGGACATGTTTGCCTGAAAAGGAATCCTTGAAAAGTTTCATAGTTTTAGAAATATAGTGCTTTCAAATTTGAGAATTTTACAATGGGGCTCAATGGCAGATATTGGCATGTCAAAAAAGCACTTTCACCTAGAAACTCCATTCACACTTTTTATAATTCAGCTTACTGTGGAGACACATGCTGGAACTTTTTACTTTGAAATGTTTTGTAGTTTCTGAGTTATTTAACTTTAACGCCCAATGCATTCTCAATGGCAATAGCACAAACTTTGGCATGCTACTAGTCCTACATACTTACACCTAGAAACCCCATTCAAGCCTACTTAGGTTCATCTTACGGTGGACATGTTTGCCTGAAAAGGAATCTTTGAAATGTTTCATAGTTTTAGAAATATAGTGCTTTCAAATTTGAGAATTTTACAATGGGGCTCAATGGCAGATATTGGCATGTCAAAAAAGCACTTTCACCTAGAAACTCCATTCACACTTTTTAAAATTCAGCTTACTGTGGAGACACATGCTGGAACTTTTTACTTTGAAATGTTTTGTAGTTTCTGAGTTATTTAACTTTAACGCCCAATGCATTCTCAATGGCAATAGCACAAACTTTGGCATGCTACTAGTCCTACATACTTACACCTAGAAACCCCATTCAAGCCTACTTAGGTTCATCTTACGGTGGACATGTTTGCCTGAAAATGAATCTTTGAAATGTTTGATAGTTTTAGAAATATAGTGCTTTCAAATTTGAGAATTTTACAATGGGGCTCAATGGCAGATATTGGCACGTCAAAAAAGCACTTTCACCTAGAAACTCCATTCACACTTTTTATAATTCAGCTTACTGTGGAGACACATGCTGGAACTTTTTACTTTGAAATGTTTTGTAGTTTCTGAGTTATTTAACTTTAACGCCCAATGCATTCTCAATGGCAATAGCACAAACTTTGGCATGCTACTAGTCCTACATACTTACACCTAGAAACCCCATTCAAGCCTACTTAGGTTCATCTTACGGTGGACATGTTTGCCTGAAAAGGAATCCTTGAAAAGTTTCATATTTTTAGAAATATAGTGCTTTCAAATTTGAGAATTTTACAATGGGGCTCAATGGCAGATATTGGCATGTCAAAAAAGCACTTTCACCTAGAAACTCCATTCACACTTTTTATAATTCAGCTTACTGTGGAGACACATGCTGGAACTTTTTACTTTGAAATGTTTTGTAGTTTCTGAGTTATTTAACTTTAACGCCCAATGCATTCTCAATGGCAATAGCACAAACTTTGGCATGCTACTAGTCCTACATACTTACACCTAGAAACCCCATTCAAGCCTACTTAGGTTCATCTTACGGTGGACATGTTTGCCTGAAAATGAATCTTTGAAATGTTTGATAGTTTTAGAAATATAGTGCTTTCAAATTTGAGAATTTTACAATGGGGCTCAATGGCAGATATTGGCACGTCAAAAAAGCACTTTCACCTAGAAACTCCATTCACACTTTTTATAATTCAGCTTACTGTGGAGACACATGCTGGAACTTTTTACTTTGAAATGTTTTGTAGTTTCTGAGTTATTTAACTTTAACGCCCAATGCATTCTCAATGGCAATAGCACAAACTTTGGCATGCTACTAGTCCTACATACTTACACCTAGAAACCCCATTCAAGCCTACTTAGGTTCATCTTACGGTGGACATGTTTGCCTGAAAAGGAATCTTTGAAATGTTTCATAGTTTTAGAAATATAGTGCTTTCAAATTTGAGAATTTTACAATGGGGTTCAAGCCTACTTAGGTTCATCTTACGGTGGACATGTTTGCCTGTAAAGGAATCTTTGAAATGTTTCATAGTTTTAGAAATATAGTGCTTTTAAATTTGAGAAATTCAGAAAGGGGGTCAATGGCAGATTTTGGCAAGTAAAGATTTGAGTGGGGTTTGAACCCACTATCTCCAGATCATGCAGCCAGTGTGCTAAGTCACTGATCTACTTGCTACCTGCCACAATGCAGTCTGCTGTTCCCTTTGAGTACAACATTGATACAAAAATAAAATACAAAAAATAAAATAACAGGAGATTTGTCTATTGTTTTTTTTGCTGTTGTTTATCTCTAGACGCTCGAATGTTTATGAACCACAATGGAAACAAGTCTCTGGCTCTTCTGTCATTATCTATTCGGCCTTTTAAGAACAGCATGCACAGTGGCTCACTGGGTACAGAGCCTGCCTGGTAATCAGTAGGCTGCAGGTTCAAGTCCTGGCTCTGACATAGTGTCCCAAAATCATGAAAATATGACATTATTATGCCGTCCCAAACCATGGACTATAGTATGTCGTTTTTTCATGATTTTCATCTTTTTTTCAAATCCTCCAAAATCATGAAAAACGACATGCTATAGTATGCCGTCCGAAGCCATGAACTATAGTATGTCGTTTTTTCATGATTTTCATCTTTTTTTCAAATAGTCCAAAATCACGAAAAACGAAATGCTATAGTATGCCGTCCGAGAAAAATTATAACTTTGGCATGCTACTAGTCCTACATACTTACACCTAGAATCCCCATTCAAACCTATTTAGGTTCATCTTACGGTGGACATGTTTGCCTGAAAAGGAATCTTTGAAATGTTTCATAGTTTTAGAAATATAGTGCTTTCAAATTTGAGAATTTTACAATGTGGCTCAATGGCAGATATTGGCACGTCAAAAAAGCACTTTCACCTAGAAACTCCATTCACACTATTTATAATTCAGCTTACTGTGGAGACACATGCTGGAACTTTTTACTTTGAAATGTTTTGTAGTTTCTGAGTTATTTAACTTTAACGCCCAATGCATTCTCAATGGCAATAGCACAAACTTTGGCATGCTACTAGTCCTACATACTTACACCTAGAAACCCCATTCAAGCCTACTTAGGTTCATCTTACGGTGGACATGTTTGCCTGAAAAGGAATCTTTGAAATGTTTCATAGTTTTAGAAATATAGTGCTTTCAAATTTGAGAATTTTACAATGGGGGATATTGGCACGTCAAAAAAGCACTTTCACCTAGAAACTCCATTCACACTTTTTATAATTCAGCTTACTGTGGAGACACATGCTGGAACTTTTTACTTTGAAATGTTTTGTAGTTTCTGAGTTATTTAACTTAAACGCCCAATGCATTCTCAATGGCAATAGCACAAACTTTGGCATGCTACTAGTCCTACATACCTACACCTAGAAACCCCATTCAAACGTATTTAGGTTCATCTTACGGTGGACATGTTTGCCTGAAAAGGAATCTTTGAAATGTTTCATAGTTTTAGAAATATAGTGCTTTCAAATTTGAGAATTTTACAATGGGGCTCAATGGCAGATATTGGCACGTCAAAAAATCACTTTCACCTAGAAACTCCATTCACACTTTTTATAATTCAGCTTACTGTGGAGACAC